>NC_084625.1:27952480-28139980 GCF_033978795.1 Nerophis ophidion | reverse complement strand
TTTGCATAGGTCCGTTAATATGTATAGTACCCATTTTGAATAATTAAACTTTGAAACATATCTCTCTAGGCAGGAGCGCTCGTTAACAACATTCTTACCTGTCAGTTCTTAAAGTCCTTGTGCAGATCTGGATGCTTGTTATTTAAATGTTTACCTAAGTTTAAGTGCAATACAGTATTGCAACCATTGGCAAGGCATGTTTTAAAGCGAGGAGTTGCAGCACAGCTATTCCATGTTTAAAGCATCACCTTTATTGTTAGTTTTGAAGCCCAAATACCTCCTTATTAAACTTCTTGTACTTTCTTCATTAGCCAGTCGAATTGCCATTTTTTTGCCATGGTTCCTCTTACCACTGTTTCTGCTTGCATGTGCTTTGTGTGTACGCGTTGACACGTCAGCGCCGCATGCAGTACCGTATTTTTCGGATTATAAATCGCTCCGGAGTATACTTCCCACCCGCCGAAAATGCATAATAAAGAAGGAAAAAAACATATACACGTCGCACTGGAGTATAAGTCGCATTTTTGGGGGAAATTTATTTGATAAAATCCAACACCAATAATTGACATTTAAAAGGCAATTTAAAATAAATAAAGAATAGTGAACAACAGGCTGAATAAGTGTACGTTATATTACTCATAAATAACCAACTTAGAACGTGCCTGGTATGTTAATGTAACATTATGGTAAGAGTCATTCAAATAACTATAACATATAGAACGTGCTATACGTTTACCAAACAATCTGTCACTCCTAATCGATAAATCCAATGAAGTCTTTTTCCTCAATGTCGCTTCTAAACAACTTTGCCAACTCCAAAGGTATGTGCCGCTTCCTATTGTTGTTTTCTCCTGCATATTCCACTACGTCCAGCTTGTAATCTGCAGTACATGATTTCCTTTTCGGTACCATTTTTGTTCAGCCCTTCTCAGTTTTTAAAAGTTACCGCCAACGAGGGAATGATCCATTTTAATAGTTACGGGAGTAGCATATAACATGTAGCAGTTAGCATTCCATGACCAACAGTGCACTTCTGCAATGACCCTCCCCCGACAAATTCTTATTGGCTGACGTGTGTGTGACGATTGCTGACATTTTCTTGGTCTCTTCTGCGAATGAGATAAATAATATTATTTGATATTTTACGGTAATGTGTTAATAATTTCACACATAAGTCGCTACGAAGTATATGTCGCACCCCCGGCCAAATAATGAAAAAAACTGCGACTTATAGTTTGAAAAATACGGTATTTTTTTAAAGACAGTACAGTACCTTTTGTAATTCGTAAGTACTGCGTTACTTTGATAGTACCGATATAGTGTGCAACCCTAATATACACAGAGACCAGATAAGGTTATCCAACAGTATTCGTATTCTTATTTTCTTTATCTTGTATTTTCTTAATTAAATTTTTTTGGGGGGGCTTTTAGTTTTGCTCAAAATCTTTCATGTAGTATCATTGCGCCCAAAAAAATCCCTAGTTTGTGGCAATGGCAATAAAAAGATTCTGATATGTCAAATAATATATCGTGATGTATCGTTATCACAGGCCTGATTTAGATTTTGGATCACCTGTCCCTCGTCTTGAGCGAAAAGGATTGCTATGCCACTTTTCAAAGATTTGTAGAAATCCGTTGGGATTTCATGCATGTATACTTAATGAACTTGAACAAATTACAAAAACAGACATTTATTTTTGCAAAAAAGTTTGGGGAAAAGATTTATTTTCCTGAGAAAAAGTCAGAATGAAAGAAAAAACAAATCATAATTTTTCTTTCACGAAAAACTAATCAGATTTTTTACCCCAAACATTGGGTTATAAGCAATACTTTCTTTCAGTTGTTCATTTTGAATTTTTTTTTATCTAAAATTATTTTTTCGAGGAAAACATTGGAACTATTTTTTTTTAGGGAGAAATGAAAGAAATGATAGAGTTGTAAATATTTATTTGAGATTCATTATTTATTATCACAGAAAAGTGACTAAACTTGATAAAATACTTAACATTTCTAACACAGATATACATTCACAATCATAACATTAAGAGTTTATTATTGTAGCACAAGGACTTTATTTTTCTTTCTTTTCAGTATGGCCCTCACTCTCCTTCATGATGTACTAGAGTAGTTTGTGTAATGCAAAGGGTTAAATGACTCAAATGTATCGTACACCAGTACTGCAGGTCTTACTTAATAGCTGACTCTGACTTAATTCAATGACTTTCTCGATGCAAATCCCAATGATTATGCAAAGTTTTCTCTGCTCTTGATTAGCCGTGCGCATGAACCCACACCGAGCTTCTTGCAGGCCACTCTCATGTGGTTGTTTAATTACCACTGCCTACAGTAACACATTTAGACCCCTGCCAATTTATTTGCAATATGAGCCCTTCCCTGCCTCATTTAGATTCCTGTTTTGAATTGCATTGCCCTTGCCGTACCCTACAGAACACGTCAGAGTCCCCGAATGACCCACAACAAACCAACAGTAATTGGGCTTTAGGATTGTATCTGAAGTTACTATTTTCACACAGCCTACATGCAATGGTTGCTAAGTTGGACTAATACATGGTGTTTACAGCACTAAGAAACTGACATGACTTTGAACAAACATGACTTTGGTTGATGTAAAACACCTAACTAGATTTAGTGTCAGTTTTAGCTTTAATGATCATCTGGGCGAGACCCCCTGAGACGCACAAAACCCCCAAGAAGGAAAGCAGATATCATTATGCTATGTTCCCTTTGCACTGGAAAATCTGAATTTTCAAGTTTCTTGTCGGAAGTTTCAAATGGAATGCCTCGGTTTTCCTAAGCGCAAGGCCAAATTATTGTCACCACCCCAAGTTGGCTTTCAAATATGGCTGCTAGGGGTGTAAACAATTAGAGAAGCTCTTAAAACATCTGTTTTTATCACTCTTGATTAGCAGTTGTTGCATTAAATCAGCTGCAAAAAATATATTGCTGGATGTATTTCATGTATTTCTGTGGTAACGTTACTGCTGTGGAAATTATTGCGGTGTGCCGAACGAGTGGTCGCCTATCAGTATCAGTTGATTTTCTTGAAAAAACAAAAACAAAATACATTTAATTTATAAGTACCTTTCAAAAAACCAATGACACTTCCCAGTCTACACATAAAATACTTAAAAGACAAGGATAAAATCAACATGTGACAAATGAAGGACAGTGTAAAAGTATGTTACCCTCACTGCCAATTATTGCATTTCCATGCCGATCTCGTCTGGCCAATATTGTATTTATTTTTAGTCCCCTGACTGACAGGCTAGGAGCTAATTGCGTATCTCCATACACAGTAAGGAGCAGCTCCCCCAAGTTAATAACAATCACAAGTGCTTTTCAATATGTTAAACACTTTGATTTGAGAAAAGAGGTTATATAATTATCATACATTTCACCTGCAATACTGTAAATAAACAGAGTATCTTAACTAAAAGTATCACTGGAGGACGAGGCTAAACATGCTACACATGGAGAGCAAGCCATGAGCAGGCATGTTAATAAAGCCTGTTAAGCTAGCTTTAAGCAACCGTAAAAAATAAGTGCTTTGTAAAGTTTGTGAAGTGTAGATTGAAGTAATAGTGATATTGTTATTATAAGCGCTAATGTAGACAAACTATTTATAGCGGCGCCGTGATTGATAGCAAGTGTGCCAATGTTGACTGCTAAGCTGCTTCCTCGCTTGTAGAAGTTTATTGTAGATCATAAATCATGCCAAATTAGAAATGGCTTCAGCTGACGAGGTGCTCAAAAAATTGAGCGCGCTCCACCTAAACAAGGCCACCGGCCTTGACAATATCCCCTCCAAATTCCTCAGGGACTCTGCCACCATCAATACCCCAATCAATTAAACAAGGACAAGTACCAAAAAATTTCAATATAGCAAGAGTAACTCCCCTTTTTTAAAAAAGGAAGCAAATTAGAACCTGGGAACTACCAACCTGTTTCTATTCTCAGTTCAATTTCGAAAGTGATGGAAAAAATAGAACAGAACTAACCACTCCACTGACACATGCCTTCTCTAACTGACCGACCACGTCAACCATGAGGTGGACGTGGGCAAATACTGCGGCAGGGTCATGCTGGACCTTCAGAAGGCCTTCAACACCGTTAACCACGCTATACTGTTGGATAAGCTCTGACCAACCCCCCCCCCCCTCCCCTTTAGTAAGCTGTGGAGTCCCCCAAAGCAGTATATTAGGGCCTTTACTGTTCCTGATGTCCGTAAACGACATGTCATCAACATGCGACTGTGAATTGTTCCTGTTTGCGGAAGACTCGGCCCTGCTGGTATGCGGCAAGGACAAGTCACAGGTGGAAAAAATCCTCAGTGCCAAACTGTAGAATTTGCACCTGGCTTTCTGACAATAAGCTATCCATACCCTTGGGTAAAACAGTATCCATCCTATTTCGGTCCCAAATCAACCTTAAGAAAGTCAGTGACTTCACTATTAAAGTGGTTGACATTGTTATAACCAGGAAAGATGAGGTCACCTACCTAGGTTCCATTGTAGAGGCTAATCTTTCCTGTGACAACCAAGGTAATCAAAAAGGTCAACCAATGAACACGATTTCTCCAAAGAATCTCCTCTGTGGTCAACAAAAGCACCATGAAGATTCTATCGAGAACTCACATTCAATCCTTTTTCGATCACGCATGCATCTCTGGTACCCCAGCACCTCCAAAATCCGGAAATCTAGACTCCAAATAACCCAGAACAAACTAGACAGGTTTCTTCTAGACCTCCACACCATATCACACCTTACTCCTACCCACTTCTCCAAAGTGGGCTGGCTCAGGGTGAAAGACAGAGTAAAACAACTTGCACTGAGCCTGGTCTATAAAATCCGCTACATCTCCCTGATACTGAAGTACATGTCAAACTACTTCCATAACGTAAATGACCTCCAAAACCACAACACAAGGGGGAGCTCCACAAATCACGATCTAACAAAGGTCTCAACTCATTCTCCTTCTATGCCACATCAATATGGAATGCACTCCCAACAGGTATAAAAAAAAGTGCATCTTTATCCTCCTTCAAAACCTCACGAAAAGAACACCTCCAGGCAACTACAACCCTAAACTAACACCCTCCCTCCTCCACATCCCACCTCCCTGGTTGGTATATAATCAAATGTAAATAATCAAATGTATGTACTTGTTATTATGCTTTCTGAACTCAATATGTTCACTGCTCGCTGTACAAATCCCACAAAGTCAGACCAACACTGTTTCAAAGTCCATTTCTCAGATTATATAATTGTTGATGACTAAAGTGCTGATATTAACCAAAGCTAACGCCCCCCCCCCCCCCAACTGTAAATAAATAATGTAAATAATTCAATGTATATACTCTGATGATTAACTTGTGTGATGACTTTTTTATGCTGATAGTATATATTCATACCATGAATTGATTAACGTGGACCACGACTTAAACAAGTTGAAAAACCTTTTTGGGGTATTGTGCAATCTATTAATACAAGTTTCAATCAATCAAACGTGTAATTTTTAGTTGTATTTTCTCAAAACGTTTATTAATCTACTTAGTATTTTACATTTAACAGCTGGTTACTTTCTGTTGTAACATGGTTCTATCTACACACCTGTTACTTAATATAAGGCACTTATCCTTCTGTTGACTGGATACTTTACATTAGTTTTGGGTGATACTAAAAATGTGCATATCGATCAAATATCAAGTAGTTACAGGAGCAGTATTAGTTATACCAATGCTGCTACAGATACATTTTCAATATCATTGAACAGGGCTGCCAAGTATTAGAAAAAGAGAAGAGTGAGAATTTCTACCGATTGTCTCTTCTGGATTCGCGAGTGGCGCTGGAGCCTATCCCAGCTGCATTCGGGCGGAAGGCGGGATACAGACAACATTCACACACTAGGGCCAATTTAGTGTTGCCAATCAACCTATCCCCAGGTGCATGTCTTTGGAGGTGGGAGGAAGCCGGAGTACCCGGAGGGATGCGTTTAAAAAAATCGGGCCTTTTTCAATGTCGATTTACACCTTAAAGCTGATGTCCTCCCCTCCAGCAGCTCTCCCGGCACCATGGCCTGCTAATGCTAGTCTCAGTGAACCAGAAATTAAAATTGAAAATCATCCACACTGTTTTCTCTGCTGCCTCTTCTTTCTCATCCTCTGCATATGTGTTCTCAATTTGTATCTTTTCGACAAACCCCGTTTCCATATGAGTTGGGAAATTGTGTTACATGTAAATATAAACGGAACACAATGATTAGCAAATCATGTTCAACCCATATTCAGTTGAATATGCTACAAAGACAACATATTTGATGTTCAAACTGATTAACATTTTTTTTTTCCAAATAATCATTAACTTTAGAATTTGATGCCAGCAACACATGACAAAGAAGTTGGGAAAGGTGGCAATAAATACTGATAAAGTTGAGGAATGCTCATCAAACACTTATATGGAACATCCCACAGGTGTGCAGGCTAATTGGGAACAGTTGGATACCATGATTGGGTATAAAAGCAGCTTCCATGAAATGCTAAGTAATTCAGGATGGGGTAAGGGTCACCACTTCGTAAACAAATTTTCGAACAGTTTTAGAACAACATTTTTCAACGAACTATTGCAAGGAATTTAGGGATTTTAGCATCTACGTTCCGTAAAATCATCAAAAATTTCAGAGAATCTGGAGAAATCACTGCACGTAAGCGATGATGTTACGGACTTTTGATCCCTCAGGCGGTACTGCATCAAAAACCGACATCAGTGTGTAAAGGATATCATCACATGGGCTCAGGAACACTTCATAAAACCACTGTCAGTAACTACAGTTTGTCGCTACATCTGTAAGTGCAAGTTAAAACTCTACTATGCAAAGCCAAACCCATTTATCAACAGTATCCTGAAACGCAGCTGGCTTCGCTGGGCCCGAGCTCATCTGAGATGGACTGATGCAAAGTGGAAAGGTGTTCTGTGGTCGGACGAGTCCACATTTCAAATTATATTTGGAAACAGAGGACGTGGTGTCCTCCAGAACAAAGAGGAAAATAACCATTCAGATTGTTATAGGCGCAAAGTTCAAAAGCCAGCATCTGTGATGGTATGGGGGTGCATTAATGCCCAAGGCATGGGTAACTTACACATCTGTGCAGGCACCATTAGTGCTGAATTACAGGTTTTGGAGCAACATATGTTGTCATCCAAGCAACGTTATCATGGACGCCCCTGCTTATTTCAGCAAAACAAGTGTTACAACAGCGTAGCTTCGTAAAAAAAGAGTGCGGGTACTTTCCTGGACCGCCTGCAGTTCAGATCTGTCTCCCATCGAAAATGTGTGGCGCATTATGAAGCGTAAAATACGACAGCGTAGACCCCGGACTGCTGAACGACTGAAGCTCTACATAAAACAAAAATGGGAAAGAATTCCACTTTCAAAGCTTCAACAATTAGTTTCCTCAGTTCCCAAACGTTTATTGAGAGTTGTTAAAAGAAAAGGTGATGCAACATAGTGGTGAACATGTCCTTTCCCAACTACTTTGGCACGTGTTGCAGCCATGAAATTCTAAGTTAATTATTATTTGCAAAAAAAAACAATGTTTATGAGTTTGAACGTCAAATATCTTGTCTTCGTAGTGCATTAAATTGAATATGGGTTGAAAAGGATTTGCAAATCATTGTATTCCGTTTATATTTACATCTAACACAATTTCCCAACTCATACGGAAACGGGGTTTGTACATTTCGATCCTCAATGTCCTCCATCTCTTCTGATCTCTCTTCGTCTTCCAGTGTTGCCAAATCCTCAGTAAGGGAAGTAGCTATTGACTGTCATAGAAGTTGCTACAAGTTGATAGATGACATCATTGCCTTATTTGCATAATTGATTACAATGAACGCTGTAGGAGGGAAGAATAACTAAGTAGGGATGGATGGATGGAGACTTACAAAATGGGTTAAAAAATGCAAATTATGATTAAAACTATAAATGTTATTTTCTTCCGTTGATACTTAGTTTAGTTGTACTTTTGTTTTTTCTACATTGTTAAATTATCAAATTTGATCGAAAGACTGAAGGGTTGTGATATTCATGACCAATCTATTGACTGTCTCATTAACATTAAAGATTGGTTTATTTGTATTTTTTAGCACGAGAGTGATGAAACATTTACATCACTCTGTAAACCAATTAAGGCAGAAACAGCCGCAGCTTTGCTCAGAGTGGGTGTGTGTCTCCTCTCTGCTCTGACTGGAATAGAATGGGCTTTATTGTCATTGCACTTAAAAGTACAAACGTTTTTTTTTAGAGCAAGCTGTCTAAGAGCAGACATTCAGTAGACAGGGGGGCGCCTGTGAGGAAAGGCTCACGGCTGCACCGTGTATACATGGAGGACATTAGAGTGATACGTGCTTTCATGTCTCCAAAACAGCCCGAAAAAAATCGCTAGATTTGTCCCAAGTCGCTTTTTAGAAAGAACGTCTCTAAGAGGAGTAGCACATATTCTAGACTAAGCAAGAAAGTTGCCATTTGGTTTGGTTCTGGGATTGGTTATTTTGTTCAGTCAATCAGAACTACTCGAACTACTGCAAGCCGGGAGGAAAAAAGTTTATTAATGAAAAAAATAGAGTATTGAATGGGAAAATATAAAAGTGTGGGAAATGTCAAGTGTTTCGTGAGAATGGGTTAAATTGTGTAAGACTTGCCAGCTCTGCATTGAATGACGCCATTTTTTAATCACAATTATAATCATACAATAATACAGATTTAGTTTTGTAACAATATCAAATACATATTTAAATTACTTTCCACTATAAGCTCTGATTTAAATTGTTTGGTTTTTGCCCTTAAAGCCATCCTGTATCCAGGTACTTATTTCCTGAGTCTGTTAATAACAAAAACGACAACATATTTTTTTGACAGTAAAACATTTTTTTGAAACCACTGTTGTATCCTTCTGTTACCAGACCTGATACTATACTTGGTATTGTTACTGTCGATATATCTATCAAGAGCTCTATCTTAGCGGTAAGCATATTTTCCTAGGATGTGTCGTGTAGCATTTCACTATTAATCGTCCTACAGTGATGTACTTTAAAAAAACAAACTGTTATTTGCTGCAATGGAGGCAAAGATGCAACATGCAGAGGCTGTCAAACCATCTCAAAATGAGAGAAAAAAGTATAGTGAGGATGACAATGATGGAAAACAAGGAAGCGAGGAAGAGTTGAGACTAAAAGACTAAATGATGAATCAGTCGAGCAGTGTTTTACACATCAGACCTTGAGCTACACTGCAGTGCAGTCACTTCATTATAAACTTGTAGTTGGCCTCCTACAATTGTTACCTTTGCCACACTGCAGTCGCTTCATTATTTAGTAGTACACTCTACCTCCTTTAGTATCATTACCGCAGTGCAGTCCTTTTATTAGACAGCGCTCTCGACAAAGACCCCTTTGAGCCGCGGTCATCCACAGGCTCTTTAAACACCCGCTCTGCTTGGCAACACAATTGACTTGATGAAACAAGCCAGACATATTCTCCTATTCGTGGGAGGCGGGCCTTAGAGGCGCAGATATATTCGCTCCTTGTAACTGAACATGACAAACGTGCTGTCATGTCGTCTTTATGTTTGTCACATTTCTCGCCAGTGAGCAAGCAACAGGGGGGCAGACATTGCATGATAAGTCTTTGTCAGACTCTCTCTGGTCTCCATACTCCATTATGTTATGAAGAACACATTTGGGACGTGACATGAACTGAAATGAAATGAGCTCTTTTGTTCTAAAAATACATTTCCACAAGAAACAAGGGACTTGGCTTGCTGTACAGTACACTCGTTTGAGGATTGATCACTGAGCTGCTGTGCAACACAAAACAAACTAGTGAATAAAAGTGTTTAGATTAAGTCTGTCCACACTGGTTTTTAAATTAGCAGTAGAAAGGAAAAACAAGTTGCCTCTCTATTCTGGCTATACATCTAATTTATAACATTCAAAGACTTGCAAAGTTTGCAAGTACATAGATCAAAATAGCATCAACCTCAGAGAATTCCAAACCATTTTGAGAGATAACGAGCAAGCCTGTGACGTAGAGGTGGGAACCACAGACCTCTTCACTACCAACAACAATCCTAATCATGCACACTTTGTGAGCACCAACGATTACTTTAGAAAAATTATGATCCAGAACCTTATATTTTTTATCCAGAATATAAGGAGGGTGAGCCACACGTTTTAGAAGCTGTGTAATATACAGATCCAGCTTTATTGAAACACTAAGCATCATGTAGCAGTATTTCTAAGTTCTAAACAAGAAATAAAAACAAATCAATGAATAAATAAAACAATCACTTACTGTTCAATATCTGCTTTCTCTGTGATGACCACTGAAGGGATGTTCATATTTTACCGTATAGATGAAGAATTAATCATAATCCATACAAAGGGTTAAAAGGAAAAGTGGCTGCTTGTGTTTGGTTGTCTCTGACATTCAATTTGTACCTGGAGATTGAGACAGAGATGAACAACTTCTAGATTATAGGTAAATCCTCCTAAAATCCAGATGAGAGGCATGATTTATAATGTAGAATAATTTAGACGAACCAAGACGCGAGGCAGATTCTGCAGTAGCAAAAGGACAACGGCCGGTTCACAGTACAGCAGCAGATAACTAGTAAACTGTCTGTTAATGGTAGTAACAATTAGATTGTTTGTCAGCGTTAGCGCTTATAAATAACAACATCGCTAATATTTGGTTAATTTTTGGCGGATTTTGGATGGTTATTTTGAATGTTTTGTTGTGGGTGGAATAGACTACATTGTTTGCTGACTTTTTATTTATTTACAACTTATGTTGCATGAAAAAAAAGAAAACATGTATTAAAGTTAAAATTAAAGTTAAAGTACCAATGATTGTCACACACATACTAGAAGTGGCAAAATTATTCTTTGCATTTGATTCATGTCTTACAGAAGGATTGTGAAAGATAAACAGCACATCTCTTTCTAATTTTTGCATATTTCCAGTGTTACTAATCTGCTGATACGGAGTGTAGAAGCGTTCCCATCGTGACGTCATTCCACTCCGAATCTACGGAAATTGCCAAAGACATTCAGAGCAGAATGAAATTGTGGCATTTTTTGATGTTTAGACGGTATTATCACAAACTTTTGCGGATTGTAAATACAATTGGATATTGCTTAATGGATAAAATTAAACACTATTCAGCATATAAAGACAACTTGTTTTTCCATTCTACTGGTACTTTTGAAGGAACAATTATTCTTTCTGCATCTCACAAACATGTTTGTGGCATCACAATTGTATGCTGGTATTTATGGAGGAGAAACACTACAGCGACTTTGATAACAACCAGATCCGACAAATGTTCCTCCTCCCATCTGCAAACACAGCTTAGCTGTGTCATCATATATGCGCGCAACGTCTAATCTAACGCTACAACAATATGAATAATTAAACCAACACATAAAATAGTGAATACACAATATGATCACTCTGGGCTAAAAGTATTTCAGCTCTTTCTGAACTTTACCCCGGAGGGTAATCTCTCCCGATAACTGATGACTCATCTCAAAACCCACTCAACACGATGTGATCTGATGCAGAACTTTTGCATCACATATAAAGCAAACATTTTAATAAGCTCCTGATGCAAGCCGGCAAAACGTCTCCTCGGGCCTAGCGAGGCTGTGATGAGCAACCCAAAACTCTTTCTTTGTAAAAGAGCATGTATTTTTAATCATAGTTGCGCTTTGAACACAAGTGAGGGAACATTTCAATGGACTTTTAAAGGCGGTGTGTCACGTGAAAGTGGCATAGAGCCTGACCGTGTCTCCTCAACCAAAAACTTTTATTCTAACCGATTGATTGATCATCTGGAATGGATGAATATGTATTACACTACTTTCTATCAGCCACCAGAGGCGCTGCAGTGGACGTTTTTTTTTGGTCTTTTGTCAGTTTCCCATATGGGGAAAAAAAGTAACGCTGTTTATGCATAACACAAATGTCCACAAATGTATGCTGGTTCTCAGGAATATATATATTTATGTATTAGTGTCCCCTCGATTACCGTGGAGGTTTATGTTCCAGAACTCTCTGTGATAAGTACATTTTATTGAAGTAAAGATGCTATCATTTAGTTTTTTATGATTATTATATGCATTTAAAGTTTTACCAGCTTTCCACACACCTAAAACACGTCATCAGGCTGCAACGATTCACTGATCAAATCAATTTACAAAGCCCGTTTCCATATGAGTTGGGAAATTGTTTTGGATGTAAATATAAATGGAACACAATGATTTGCAAATCCCTTTCAACCCATATTCAATTGAATGCACTACAAAGACAAGATATTTGATGTTCAAACTCATAAACTTTATTTTTTTTGCAAATAATAATTAACTTTGAATTTCATGGCTGCACACGTGCCAAAGTAGTTGGGAAAGGGCATGTTCACCACTGTGTTACATCACCACATTCTTCTGCACAACTTACAACAGCATGGCTTCATAGTAAAAGAGTGCGGGTACCAGATTGGCCTGCTTGTAGTCCTGACCTGTCCCCCATTGAAAATGTATGGAGCTTTATAAAGCGTGAAATATGACATCACCCTTTCTTGTAACAACACTCAATAAACATTTGGGAACTGAGGAAACTAATTGTTGAAGCTTTGAAAGTGGAATTCTTTCCCATTCTTGTTTTATGTAGGTCGTTAGTCGTTCAACAGTCTTGGATCTCCGCTGTCGTATTTTAGGCTTCATAATGCTCCACACATTTTCGATGGGAGACAGGTCTGGACTGCAGGTGGGTCAGGAAAGTACCCACACTCTTTTACTCCGAAGCCACGCTGTTGTAACACGTGGCTTGGCATGGTCTTGCTGAAATAAGCAGGGGCGTCATGATAACGTTGCTTGGATGACAACATATGTTGCTCCAAAACCTGAATGGACCTTTCAGCATTAATGGTGCCTTCACAGATGTGTAAGTTACCAATGCATTGGGCACTAATACACCCGCATACCATCACAGATGCTGGCTTTTGAACTTTGCACCTATAAGAATCCGAATGGTTGTTTTCCTCTTTGTTCTGGAGGACACCACGTCCTCTGTTTCCAAATATAATTTGAAAGAAATAGCTCAAAGAAAAGGGAAAAAGAGAGCAAAGGGCTCAAAGAAGACGAGGTAAGCTGTCAAAAGTTTTGCAATCATTTAAAACTGAAAAAGACAGACGTTGAGGTGCAATGTTTGGACAGACATTTCACAATAGTACATTACTAAAAGGCATTCTACAAATGTAAGAGCAGCAAAGAAACCGAAAATAGTTTAACGTCTATTTTGATAGCTAATGGTATCTTACGTTTGACTTTTATTCACACATATGTTTGAATGAGGACATGTGACCATATGTTAATGCTAAGAAGTTGTTTGTCCAAAAATCAAACACTGCTCCTCCAATTAATACATTTTCAAATGTGCAGGGTTTACCTTTATTGTAATTGAATGTGGCGCCGTGCCATGGCATTTTCATTACCGCCAAACATCAAAAAGTCTGATGCTATTTTTAACTTATATTCCCAATACTATGATAACAAACGGCACAATTCCAACAGGTTTTACCTCCCGTGCAAACAATTTCGTCTCCGTAAGTCCGGGCATCCCTGGACACACAACAACCCTTCTCATTCGCCGCAAAAAAACGACGCTCAAATCCAAACCACACAAACATAAAACATTAACACCAGCTGTTCATTACAGTATGAAATAACATATACAGCTATTGATTTGCGCACTATTGATAAGTGACTTACTGAAAACTCGACCACTAATAAGCAACTTTGATTACCGAAAACCGAATGTAAAAAAAATGCACGCCATTGTCTGGAGCGTTGTCAGCATGTCCACAATGTTGCCGTCATTTTAATGTATCGCAACGGTGGTTGTGCGTTGTCAATTTTTAGAACTAACTAAAAGTTTTATTGTTGTTGTGCAGGAAAGCCAAGTGCTTTAATTGACACGGACGACCGCATTACAGTGTCTTTGGTGATATTTGTTAGCATTAAGAAAATATCCTTAATAGTTTTAATAAACTAGATGTACAATTTCTCGTAGGGTCATCAGCATACACTGAATCTTTATATCGCTAGCAAACATTGCTGAACAACACGGACATTTATACCCAATGAAAAAAAATATGAACTATGAAAACAACCACAAACATGGATTAAATTAGATTAGATAGTACTTTATTTATTCTTTCAGGAGAGTTCCTTCAGGAAAATTTAAATTTTCAGCACAATCCCATTCAAGATCAGACAAACATTACAGGGAGACAGAACAGGATGGCTGACGGGTCTGCGGGCTTCCAGCGCCCCTTACAAAAATGGTGCGATACAGGTAAACAATTGTGGGGAATGGGAGAAAAGATTAAAATAAAATAAAATATAATAAAAAAATCGGTCTAAGCCTGGGCCCTGGAGAGGGGGTCCAGAATGTAGATTAGACACATATTTTTAGCAGTAAATAAATGCAAACCAAATTATCCTTTTTTTTATAACGATCACAGCAATACGGCACTCGTTATGTCAATCAAATACGTTACTTAGCGATGCACAAATGCTTAATTTGTGGACCCCTCAGATGTAAAGACATGACGTGCCTCCAATCTTTTATTCTCTAAATCCGTGTGAGTATCAAAGGACATGGGGTCGACGCAAGCAGTAACCTCTTGGTAATCTTTTATTCTCTAAATCCGTGTGAGTATCAAAGGACATGGGGTCGACGCAAGCAGTAACCTCTTGGTGATGATGAATGGTTTAAATCTTTCAAAACTTATTTTTCTTAAGAGTATAAATTTACTCCATGCCATTTTAAATATTTTTTTTCATGAATGATCATATATTTGCCTCTAAACCTTACAAAATACGCCCAAATCTGCACTGACGCAGGTAAATAAAAAGCAGCTTAATGGGATTCCCGACCATCGCCTGAAACCCAGAAGTGCCTCTTGGTCACATGATTGCAACCCAGCAAAAGGCTTGCTCTAAAACCTCCACCATTTTAACATGAGAGCTTAAATGGTTACTCAAATCACAAAGTCGTCAATGATACTTTAAAATCTGTGAAGCACTGAGACAGCAGTAAATGAACAGCGAAGTGGTGAGGGCACACTGTATTGTATTGTATATTGATGTTGTGTTGTATTGCAACAACGTCTAATGTGAAGTACAGTAGGGCAAAAAAGTATTCAGTCAGCCAGTAAGTTCTCCCACTTAAAATGATGACAGAGGTCTGTAATTTTCATCATAGGTACACTTCAACTGTGAGAGACAGAATGTGAAAAATAATATCCAGGAATTCACATTGTAGGAATTTTAAATAATTTGTTTGTAAATTATGGTGGAAAATAAGTATTTGGTCATTTCAAACAAGGAAGATCTCTGGCTCTCACAGACCTGTAACTTCTTCTTTAGAAGCTCTTCTGTCCTTCACTCGAAACCTGTATAAAAGACACCTGTCCACAGCCTCAAACAGTCAGACTCCAAACTCCACTATGGCCAAGACCAAAGACCTGCCGAAGGACACCAGGAAAATAATTGTAGACCTGCACCAGACTGGGAAGAGTGAATCTACAATAGGCAAGCAGCTTGGTGTGAAAAAATCAACTGTGGGAGCAATTATCAGAAAATGGAAGACATACAAGACCACTGATAATCTCCCTCGATCTGGGGCTCCACGCAAGATCTCATCCCGTGGGGTCAAAATGATCATGAGAACGGTGAGCAAAAATCCCAGAACCACACGGGGGGACGTGGTGAATGACCTGAAGAGAGCTGGGACCAAAGTAACAAATGTTACCATCAGTAACACAGTATGCCGACAGGGAATCAAATCCTGCAGTGCCAGACGTGTCCCCGTGCTTAAGCCAGTGTATGTCCAGGCCCGCCTGAAGTTTGCCAGAGAGCACATGGATGATACAGCAGAGAATTGGGAGAATGTCATGTGGTCAGATGAAACCAAAATATAACTTTTTGGTATAAACTCTACTCGTCGTGTTTGGAGGAAGAAGAATACTGAGTTGCATTCCAAGAACACCATACCTACTGTGAAGCATGGGGGTGGAAACATCATGCTTTGGGGCTGTTTTCTGCTAAGGGGACAGGACGATTTTTCCGTGTTAAGGAAAGAATGAATGGGGCCATGTATCGTGAGATTTTGAGCCAAAACCTCCTTCCATCAGTGAGAGCTTTGGGTCTTCCAGCATGACAATGATCTCAAACACACTGCCCGGGCAACGAAGGAGTGGCTCCGTAAGAAGCATTTGAAAGTCCTGGAGTGGCCCAGCCAGTCTCCAGACCTCAACCCCATAGAAAATCTGTGGAGAGAGTTGAAAGTCCGTGTTGCTCGGCGACAGCCCCAAAACATCAATGCTCTCGAGAAGATCTGCATATAGGAATGGGCCAAAATACCAGCTACTGTGTGTGCAAACCTGGTAAAGACCTATAGTAATCGTTTGACCTCTGTTATTGCCAACAAAGGTTATATTACAAAGTATTGAGGTGAATTTTTGTTATTGACCAAATACTTATTTTCCACCATAATTTACAAATAAATTCTTTAAAATTCCTACGATGTGAATTCCTGGATTTTTTTTTTACATTCTGTCCCTCACAGTCAAATTAACGACATCTGTCATCATTTTAAGTGGGAGAACTTGCACAATCGGTGGCTGACTAAATACTTTTTTGCCCCACTGTATATGTCTTCAGATCTTTTGTTTTCATACACAATTTTGACCTGTGTGAAGCTGGCCCCCCTTTGTCCTTACAAATATTAAACTATCAGTGCTTTGTTGGTCCTGTTTAGGTTTTCAAGTCATTGCAAAATAGTTTTTTGACCAGTCACCAGCGCTTAATTCGATCCAGGCAGAAGTGTTTTACAAAGTTTAATTCTTAATTCTGATAAATTAGACAGTTATTTCTTAATATCCATCCATCCATTTTCTACCGCTTGTCCCTTTTAGGGTGTGCGGGGGGTGCTGCAGCCTATCTCAGCTGCATTCGGGCGGAAGGCGGAGTGCACCCTGGACAAGTTGCCACCTCATCACCTGGCCAACACAGATAGACAGACAACATTCACACTCACATTCACACACTAGGGCCAATTTAGTGTTGTCAATCAACCTATCCCCAGGTGTATGTTTTTGGAGGTGGGAGGAAGCCGGAGTTATTTCTTAATATCTTTTGTTAATTTACTTACATAAGCTAGCGAGTGGTGGTGTTATTTTTTTTAGTTTGCAACATTCAAACAACCCTTTTAAAGTTAGTAACATTTTATTGTTCACACAGTGATGGCAATATACGTAATAAGACATGACAGGAATTGACATGACAGTGTCATCCTAAGGTAAAATTTTATTTATTCAAAGACAATGCTTGACTGGTACAGACAGAACGTTTTGAGAGGTTCTAACTGTTTTGATAGGTTTGGTGATGTGCGATACCTGTGATTACCTTTTCTGTCCAATACGAGGATCTCTTCTGTCCACCTGAAAAATGCCTCCTTCTGTGTTTAATGTATTTGTTGCAGAAACACTGCATATTAATAAACATTTCTGTCAATGTGCCCGAGTTAACGAAATGGCTATTTTTCACCTGTAGTTCAGAGACAGATAACTGGCCCTAAAAGAATAAAATTGCATATTTACATACAAAATATAGCAATGACAATACATTACTAAAAGTACAATAAAAATAAAAATGAACCTTTCAGACAAAACAACTCAACAATCTGAACAAACTTCACACCTACAGTTTTACAAGGCAAGCAGTAAGAGCAGTTCAAGTTGGAGGTTAATGACAGCTCTGGTGTGATTATCAATGAGCCATCTCTTTAACTGGATCTTAAACGTATTACATGTGTTTACATTGCTGATGTTTTGAAGGCTGAGGTTCCATGGAGTAGGAGCTTGAGTGAAAAATGTAGTTTGGCCCAATACTCAGTTTACCATCGGTCATCAGAGTACTTACGCATCACGCACTTGCGCGTTACGCACTTAAGCGGGTGCAAGAAAAAGTAGTTGCCACCAACCGCGTACCCTTTAGACAAGCTCTCAATAATTTAGTTACTTTCCACCGTGTTTGTGTTATATTGATATACATGACCCCAAATGACTGAAGTATCAGAGGTATCGATATTTCAGTGTCAATCCGCACATCATTACTCGTGACATGGGTGTCTGATGCTAATAATAAGATGGTAAAATAATTACTGTTCCCTCGCTCCATTGTACTATGACGTTTTCCAATTCCCTCTATCCCAGATATTTTAAAGCATATAGAATAGAATAAAATAGAATAGAAAGTACTTTATTGATCCCTGGGGGTAATTCAGCACCACAGTTTGCTCACAATAAACAATAATAATAATAAATAATATATGACATATATTATATATATAATGTATAGAATATATGAATAATATAAATATATTCTACATATATTCTACATTTAAGTGCAGTCAAGAAGGAACATATGCATTATACAGTCTGATGGCTGTCGGTATGAGGTATACATATTTTTGGCCTAAATTAATATTTTTTTTTATTTCATTTATGGCTAAATGAACTAAAAATATCAACACTACAGTAGAGTATTAAAGTAAAAAAGTGAATTTGCTGAAAAAGGTCTGTCAGGAAACAATGACTCGAGCACTTACTTGGGGCACATCGTTCATACTTTGTTGTCTAGTTGTTGTTAAAAGTCAGATTTTTGCGATTTATTTAGATCAGGGGTCACCAACCTTTTTGAAACCAAGAGCTATTCTTGGGTACTGACTAATGTGAAGGGCTACCAGTTTGATACACACTTAAATAAATTGTATTTCTGTTTGTCATTCTGTCGTATATTTTGTTTCCTTTTACGGAAGGTTTTTTTGTAGAGAATAAATGATGAAAAAAAACCACATAATTGAATGGTTTGAAAAGGGGACAATACGAAAAAAATGAAAATTAAATTTTGAAACATAGTTTATCTTCCATTTCGACTATTTAAAATTCAAAATTCTACCAAAAAAAGAAGAGAAAAACTACCTAATTTGAATCTTTTTGAAAAAATAAAAAAAAAGAATTTATGGAACATCATTAGTAATTTTTCCTGATTAAGATTAACTTTAGAATTTTGATGACATATTTTAAATAGGTTAAAATCCAATCTGCACTTTGTTAGAATATCTAACAAATTGGACCAAGCTATATTTCTAACAAAGACAAATCATTATTTCTTCTAGATTTTCCAGAACAAAAATTTCAAAATTAATTCAAAAGACTTTGAAATACGATTTAAATTTGATTCTACCAATTTTCTAGATTTGCCAGAATAATATTTTTGAATTTTAATCATAATAAGTTTGAAGAAATATTTCACAAATATTCCTCGTCGAAAAAACAGAAGCTAAAATGAAGAATTAAATAAAAATGTATTTATTATTCTTTACAATAAAACTAATACATTTACTTGAACATTGATTACAATTTTCAGGATAGAAGAGGAAGGAATTGAAAAGGTAAAACGTTATATGTGTTTAAAAATCCTAAAACCATTTTTAAATTTGTATTTTTTCTCTAAAATTGTCTTTCTGAAAGTTAAAAGAAGCAAAGTAAAAAAATAAATGAAGTTATTTAAACAAGTGGAGACAAAGTCTTTAAAATATGTTCTTGGATTTTCAAATTCTATTTGAGTTTTGTCTCTCTTAGAATAAAAAATGTCGAGCAAAGCGAGACCAGCTTGCTAGTAAATAAATACAATGTTAAAAATAGAGGCAGCTCACTGGTAAGTGCTGCTATTTGAGCTATTTTTAGAACAGGCCAGCGGGCTACTCATCTGCTCCTTACGGTGACCCCTGATTTAGATTGTTTTTCAGGTTGAATGAGCAGTATACTTCCCACTCTACCTACTGCTGCTCCATTGAGACACATGCCTCGCTGTTGACCCTGCGAGGTGGCCGGAGTACTGCATACATGAGCAATCCTAGTTTCAATGGTTTCATCAAGCCTATTTTGGTGATGTTCGGCAGGCCAAACAGAAAGCTTTGGCGGGCCGCCAGTAGAATAGGTTTGCACTAAACCAATCCGAGTGCACGGTTCAGTATCGTGGCCACTGACTGGCTCAGCCTCAGACAGCATTAGTATTTAGGATTCAAAGAGTGTAAAGGTGACACAGATGGTTCTCATTGTGTTAAAAAACATTTGCAGAAAGTCAGACATTTTTCTAATGCTTTTTAACTATTACAATATAAGATTTATACTACAAGCAAGTGGTAACATAATAGGGATGAATGAAGCACGGGCATTATTTTTTGCCCCCTCAGTTGATCAAAGTAAAGTACCGAATTTTTCGGACTATAAGTCGCAGTTTTATTCATAGTTTGGCCGGGGGTGCGACATATACTCCGGAGCGACTTATGTGTGAGATTATTAACACATTACCGTAAAATATCAAATAATATTATTTATCTCATTCGTGGAAGAGACGAAGAAAATGTCAGCAATCGTCACACACACGTCAGCAATCGTCACACACACGTCAACCAATAGGAATTTGGCGGGGGAGGGTCATGGCAGAAGTGCATTGTGGGTCATGGAATGCTAACTGCTATATGCTGTATGCTACTGCCGTAGCTATTACAATGGATCATTTCATTGTTGGCGGTAACTTATAAAAACTGAGAAGGGCTGAACAAAAATTGGACCGAAAAGGAAATCATGTACTGCAGATTACAAGCTGGACGTAGTGAAATATGCTGCAGAAAACGACAAGAGGAAGCGGCACATACCTTTGGAGTTGGCAGAGTTGTTTAGAAGCGACATCGAGGAAAAAGATGTAATCGGATTTATCGATTAGGAGTGACGTACAGCATGTTCTATAGGTTATAGTTATTTAAATGACTCTTACCATAATATGTTACGTTAACATACCAGGCACCTTCTCCGTGGTTATTTATGCCTCATATAACGTACACTTATTCAGCCTTTTGTTTACTATTCTTTATATATTTTAAATAGCCTTTCAAATGTCTATTCTTGGTGTTGGATTTTATCAAATAAATTTTCCCCAAAAATGCGACGTATACAGTGTATATGTTTTTCTCCTTCTTTATTATGCATTTTCGGCCAGTGCGATTTGTAATCCGAAAAATACGGTAGTCAAAATTTACCTACATTTTTACATTGTATATTTTAAAGAAGCTCCTTTTTTATATTCTTTAACTTCCTCCACATCCTGAAGAGACATTAGTAAATACACCATCATTAATTATGTGTATTTTCACCAGTACATCTACAGTGCATACAACTTCAGAAGGCCAATCAACACACACACAATGAGTAAATAGACAACAACTGGCTGATCAAACTACAAATATTAATGAACAAAATTAGAAGACTCCCCCGACACACACGCTCCAACTCAAACAAAAACAAGCAAGAACACTCCAGTGTGCTTGCTCAAGTGTGCAGACTCTTCACAAACATACACACAAGACTGAATGGATGGCACAAAAAATAAAAAATAAATAAGCAAACATGCAATCCCCCCTGACAGACGGTCCAGGTTTCCCTCGTGTGGGAGGAAGTTTAGTCGCTGCCAACTCATTAAGAACCAAGCTGCTTACAAAGCTTGGTAGGGGGATAAGACCTCCGCCCATGAACGCCTGATTGGATTTTTTTGTGTTCTAGAATATGTGGCATGGGGAGCGTATGCAACCTGTTGTTGGTTTTGACTTTATCGCTCTTTGCATGCAGATGGAGCCAATTTACTTTTGTTAGGATCGACATGGTAGCTTACGGTTATGGGAGCAAGCTGGAGGACTGTATTACACATTCTCATGTTTGACAGCTGATGAAGTAGAATACTTGCATGCTCATGCACATCTGCCAAAACGAAGGCCCAATCCCCCCTTTGGCAAAGGTGGAACACAGTCATGATAACATTACGGATATAATAATAGCCTGCAACTAGGTTCCGTGTTTTTGTTGAGAACTAGCCTCAAATGCCCTTTAACCTAACACTCAGTATGTTTAAATGGACAAATTAATGACTTAATTTGGTTATAAAATGTTTTTTTTCCATCCAGCTTGTAATGTCTCCAAAAGATTTTGTGGGGCGAGGGGTTCACAGTGTTCCCTACACTTTGAACCCAGTGGCTTAGAAAAGGTGTGGCTAATGTATGGATTTTTCTTCGCTGGCGGCCATAATGCAGATACTAAAAAAAAAAAAAACACAAAAAGACACTGAAAAGGTGTGTTATTGTTTGTGGCAATAACAGTTTGCTCACTGCAGGTGCTGCAGAGTTTAAACTGGAAGTACAAGTGCTGTTCCATCTTCAAGTCGTCCATAGCGTTCCTACTCGTATCGATTCTTTATCATTTCAAGCAATGTTTGTTAGTTTTACAGTATAACTAAAACTATTCATACTAAACTAAATCCTCCCATGTGTGATGTCTGTAAGAAATGTTTTCATGCATATTTGTATAAGCTATCGTAATGAAGTTAGTGTTGTTAACATTAGCTAAGATGCTAACACATTTACGAGTGTCAGTGTTAGAATTCAATTACAATGCCATTGTTTTTGTAATGTTTCGGTTTCATAAATTCACCAAAATATCACCGTGGACTTATTGAGTCTGTTTAGCTGAATGGAGAGCGCGCTTCTGCAGCTAGTAGTTTTATGACAATGACCTCTGTTTTGCTCGGCCACTTTACTGCTGTGTTACAGACAACGTTTGAAACAATTAAGGGATGTAAATAACTAAATTCACAACGTATACATCTGCGGCTTATAGTCCGGTGCTGCTAATTAATGGAAAAATCAGTTTTTCTTCTAAAATTTAGTGGGAACTGGTGCGCTCTATAGTCCCAAAAAATACTGCATTATGACTAGAAATCTCGGGAATTCCAATTTACTTCATAGTGTAAGGTAGACATTATCTGAGCCATGTGAAATGATCATTGCTGGATAATAATAAATATTTATTATTATGACGATCATAAGTATGATTAGTGGCTGCCAACTAAAAGGGGGGCGTGGCTAAGATGCACACGCAGTAGTTTGCCTCTGCTGTAACTCCGGTGAAAACTGCAAGATTTATTTCCAATTCTGCTTTTTTTTAATTTAAACTGACAACGCTTGGCAAAATATATGCATGCCTATCACTCTGGGTGAGTTTTACTCTGTCAAAACATAGATAACAACGATTATGTCCAAGACATGAAGAGGGAAGCAATCAGACTCACCGGTGGCCGTAAACGAGCTCGAGGCTATCGCTGAGTTGGCGTCATCAACTATGGAGAAGTTGCTGGATAAGATACTCGAGTCTATGAACAAACTTTTTGACATGCTTGAGGAAAAGCTTGAGGCCCTAACAAGCAAGCAGCCGGCATTGACATACTTGCCAACCTTGAGATATCCGAATTCTGGAGATGGGAGGGGGGCGGGTTGATGTGGGGGGGGGGGAGTTGTGGTAGCCGGGGTGTATATTGGAGTGTCCCGGAAGAGTTAGTGCTGCAAGGGATTCTGGGTATTTGTTCTGTTGTGTTTATGTTGTGTAGCCGGGGTGTATATTGTAGTGTCCCGGAAGAGTTAGTGCTGCGAGGGGTTCTGGGTATTTGTTCTGTTGTGTTTATGTTGTGTCCCGGTGCGGATGTTCTCCCAAAATGTGTTTTTAATTTTTGTTCGGTGTGGGTTCACAGTCTGGTGCATATTTGTAACAGTGTTAAAGTTGTTTATATGGCCACCCTCAGTGTGACCTGTATGGCTGTTGATCAAGTATGCGCAACATTCACCTATGTGTGTTTAAAGCTGCTTATGTTATGTGACTCGGCCTGCACGCTGTTTGAATGGAGGAAAAGCAGACGTGACGACAGGTTGTAAAGGACGGTGAAGGCAGTGCTGTTAAGGCCTTACCCGCCAATATTGTTGTCCAGATGGAAATCGGGAGAAATCCGGGAGAATGGTTGCCCCGGGAGATTTTCAGGAGGGGCACTGAAATTCGGGAGTCTCCCGGGAAAATCGGAAGGGTTGTCTAGTATGGGCATTGACCAACAGATTGTAGGATATGGAGCAGCAAGGTTCTGACCACGAGCGCCCCATTGAAACGCTCAAACAAACACTGACTGAAACGCAGAAGAGCAATGAGAAATTGGCAGCTAAAATAGACAAATTGGAAGGACGCTCGAGACGTATTAACATAAAAATAGTTGGGATACCAGAGCAAGAAGAAAAGGGAAGACCTACGGATTTTTCGTTGCGGACCTGATACCAAAGTTGTTTGGAGCGAGGAACTTCTCCACGCCAGTGGTGGTGGAGCGCGCGCACCGTGTCCCGCTCGCTCGCTAGAGTGACGGCAAGCGCCCCTGGAGCATCATCGCAAGAATACACTTCTACCAGGACAAGGAGTTACAGTACTTCTTCCACTGAGCTGCGGCCAGGAGCTGATCTACAACGGCCTGCGAGTGTTCCTGTTTCCAGACTACACTGCCGAGGTGACAGCGCAAAGAAGGGCCTTTCGAGAAGTAATGAACATGCTGCGGTAGAAGGAAATCAAGTTTATGCTACGCTTTCCAGCTCCCCTGCATGTGGAGTACAACGACCAGGTGAAGGTGTTTACCCTTTCTACAGACACTAAGACCTTCGCTATAAAACATCTTAGTGGCTAATCATCAATAACGGCTCTACCACACAAGGCTTATGATAAGCATAAAGCAGAAATACACTTTTTCACTAAGGTTTATTTTACCGGAGGACGCAGGAAAAAAAAGAAAACAGTTAGCTGCCGAGCTATTGCTTGGAGCAGTAAACGCAAGTATAGCATGCGCCCTGTGCCTGAAGATGGGGGTTTGGGACTTTTGGACTGGGTAATCGACGAACACAACGTCTTATGGACAACATCACAATGGAGATTTCATTCCAAAATATTGAACTACACACGATGGGGACAGAGGGAACAGAGAGGGGAACAATGGGGTGTGAGTGTTGTGTACCTGTGAATCTGAGCATGAATGTGAAGGAGAGAGGTGCACAATCATATTTCAACTCTCCAATTACTAAGGGTTTTTTTCATTTAAAGATAAAATACCCTAAAAAACTTTAATGTCAACTTGTAAGAAGAAAAAAAAAAATCACACTAGTTTCATAGAACGTCAGGGGCTTAGCCAAAAGTATTAAAGCAGGGAAGATTTTTTCACACTTAAATTCATTAAAAGCAGATGTTTTATTCTTACAAGAAACACATCTCTGTAAAGACAATCAACATAAACTTAAAACAAGCTGGATACTGTATCTCAGGTTTATCATGCACCCTTTACTTCACCAGTTAGAGGTGTAGCCATTTTATTTTATAAAAATGTGCCTTTCATACTTACATAAAAAATAATTGACCCTAACGGAAGATTTATTTTAATAAATAGTCATATTAAATCCTACCCAGTAACTTTTTTGAATACCTATGGACCAAACACCGACGAGTCAAACTTCTATCATAGAGTTTTTGGTCTACTTCCCGATGATACAGTAGCTCCTCCTATATTAGTGGTGACTTTAACTGCCTTTTGAATCCCATTTGAGATAGATTGTCAACTAAATTTCATTTAATTGCTAATTCAACTAAAACCATTAATAATCTTATGAGATTAAGATATATCATAGACATATGGAGAACAAAACATCCTAATAAAAGGGAGTATTCATTTTACTCCTCTGTACACATTTCTTACACGAGAATTTATTACTTTTTAGTGGAAGCATCTGCCCGCTCCAATGTCAGTAATCCTGAGCACCACAGTAGAGTCATCTCAAAACACATCCCTGTGAGTCTGCAGATCCAAATTGTTTTCCTTAAAATTAAACAAAAATGGAGATTTAATCCACAATTATTATTATATGAAGATTTTAAAGAGTACATGAACAAGATTATCCAAGATTTTATTGAGGTGAATGATAAAGGACAGGTCTCAGACTCCACATTGTGGGAAGCCCTTGAAGCTACTGTGAGAGAATATATTATTTAATTTGAAAGCTCAAAACAAAGACAAGCAAGAAAAAGGCAGAAATAATTATAAAAACAAAATGGAATAAATTCATATGAATTCTCTTTTGCAGTCTGAATACAATAAGATGCTAAAACTGAAAAATTAATACAACTCTCTTCTTCATGGGGAAGTATCTAAAATCTTACTGAAAAAAAACAAAAAACATTTTGAAATATCTGATAAACCACAAAAACTTCTGTCTGGACAGCTCAAAGGAGATCAAACCAAAGTTGCTATCCACAAAATAGGCTCAAAAACAGGTGAAACATGTACAGATTTACAGGATATCAACAATGTCTTTAAAGACTTTTATTCAGAATTATATAAATCTAGGTCAGCTCTATCGGCTAATGATTTAAATGATTTTTTTACTCCATTAAACCTACCTCAACTGAGTCCAAATCATCAGAATTCTTTAGACAATACTATTTCAAGTGAAGAACTGGTAAAAGCACTGAGATCTTTCTCCGTGAATAAAAGCCCCGGTCCAAATGGATTAGGTGCAGAGTATTATCAAGCTTTTAGTGAAATATTCTCCCCTATAATACTTAGAATGTTAAAAGACTCTTTCTTAAAAAACAAACTTCCAAGCTCCTTGTATGAAGCCCTTATATGTATAATACCAAAAAAGTAAAAAAAAATCCACTCGATCCAGCCAATTATTCATAGGCCTATCTCCCTGTTTAATCCATACCATAAGATTCTAACTAAGATACTTGCAACAAGGTTAAGCAACCACATAGCAGAAATTATTCATCCGAACCAGGTCGGTTTCATCCTGGACAGACCTTCTTTCGGCAATGTACGGAGAATATTGAACTTGTTGTACTCGGACTGCACAGGAAACAAAAAGGCAGCTGTCCTGACTCTGGATGCTCATAAAACTTTTGATTCAATTGAGTGGGCTTATCTACTTCATGTTCTCAAATTATTTGGGTACGGAGAAAACTTTATAAAATGGGTTAAAATAATTTTGCACCAAAATCATATGTCATAACCAATAATGTAATATCGTCTAGTTTTGAATTGCATTGCGGCGTGAGACAGGGCGACTGCCTTTCGCCCTTACTTTTTAATTTGGCCCTAGAACCACTGGCTATTGGTTTAAGAATGAACTGCGATATTAAAGGATTTTCAGTGTGCACATCAGAGAGTCTCATCTCACTTTATGCATATGATGTACAGTACTTGTTACACTTACTGAGTCAGAAATTGCATGTTCCTTTCTTTTAGAATATGTACACTCTTTTGGTGGAATATCTGGTTATAAAATAAACAGGTCCAAAAGCGAGCTTTTGTTCCTAGGAGATAATGTTAAGATCAGTCAAAACCCAGTTAAAGTTGCAGAAAACTATATATCCTACCTCGGCTTAAAAGGATCTAAAAAATTATGAATCAATACTAAAATTGAACTTTACTGAAGCCTTTGAGAAACTGAAAGGGTGTATTGACGATTGGAAGACCCTACCTTTCTCTGTTAGGTAGAACAAATGCTATCAAAATGATCACCCAGCCTATCTTTTTCAAAACTTATCAATGCTAATTCCTGCAGATTTTTACCAAAAACTTGAATCTTTTAGTTCTAGATTTTGTGTGGGGGTATAAAAAGCACAGAATATCCAAAAATCACTTAAGATCTACAAAGAAAGGGGAACTGGGTCTTCCAATTTTGAATAATTATTACTGTGCATGAAATATGAACGAGTTGACCTATTGGTAGGTGGGGTTCCCAAAAAATTAATCACTTAATTCTGCTCCCTTCTGGCTGACATTGGAACTGCAGTCATTAGTTAGACCTTACACATCATTGCTATTTTTACTTTTTACTAAACCAGTCTGTTCTATTAAATCAACAAGCCATAGTGTAGTAGTAAGAAATTCTATCAGAAGGATTTCTCAAATTAAAAAACAATTGAATATTTCCAATGTAACTATGTACAGTATTCACCAATGTGTCACAATCGTGCATTTATTCCATCCATAACAGACAGAACACTTTTTAACTGGTACTCAAATGGAATTAAATGCATAAAAGACATTTATTTCGAGGCCAGTCTTGCAATTGCGAATCAAATTACATGTGTCACAATTCAGTTGGTTTCGCTATTTGCAGGTAAGAACATTTATCAAAGAAAACATTTCAAAGTCTCAGCTGGTAAATGAAAAACACTCTCTCTTAGAAATTCTTAAATTTATCACCCACAATTAAAAAGCTTATCGCCAAATTTGCCAGCTGCTTCATTATGCCCATAACATTAGCAGACGGTGTTAAAAGAGCATAGGAACAGGAACTAAGAACAACAATACCCAAACAGCAATGGTAACGGACACTTTCTCAAATTCACAATTGCTTAAATAACAGCAGACTTAGAATCATGCAGTTTAAAGTAATTCATCATTTTTATTACTCCAAAGTCTTATTACACAAATTTTATCCTGATACATCTCCACATTGTGATAAATGTAAATCTGCTGAAGGATCACTGTCTCATTCGTTTTGGGAATGTTCAATTATTCAATCATTTTGGTCCAGCATTTTTTTCTTTTACTCGGGGGTATATCAGAGAAAACTTGTCCCTGACATGGGTATAATCTTGTTTGGGTGGTCTTCAGAAACACAAAAACTTCCAAAATATATTACAGCTGTGCTGCTTCCCGGGACGGTCTTGGCCAATAGACTCATTCTCAAAGAGTGGAAAACCCCATCCGCACCCAACTTCAGGAACTGGTTAAATGAACTTGTGAACATAATGACTATTGAAAAAATATGATTTATAAACTCCACAAATATGGATAAATGGGAACTAAACTGGAAACCTTTACTGACATATACTGAATCTTTTTTGTAGTTGTATTTCTTTTTTTATTATTATTATTTTTTGTATTGATCCCACACTACTATTGCTTTTTTGTGTCACTTTTGATATGGTTTTGTCATGGTTTACTTGCTTTTTTTTTTGGTGACTTTTTTTTTGTATTTTTTGCATCTGATCAAGCCCTGTGACTTTCTTCTTCTTTTTTAAGTGTGAACGGTGGAGAGGTCCCTGGGATGTGATCTTGTGATCACTTCCTGAGGATCCTTGATACCGAGGAATATTCATCCATCTTGCTATGGTCTGTATAGCCTGCTGATCCTAAGCCAGAGCGGGATGAATAGATATATATATACAATATCTGGCTATTTTTTTCTAATATTGTCTATACTGTAAACCTTGAGTTGTTCAAGTTCAAGTGCACCTCTCTGCTCAAGTGTGCATTTGAGTGTGTATGGGTGGATGTGTGCCTGTATGAAGGGTTTGAGTGAGCAAAGTATGACTGTCAAATGTGATTTTAACTGTAAAATTCAAGAAAATATATTTGCAATAAATATGATTAGTATTATTATTGCACTTACCAAGAGTTAAGCCTCCCGTTTCTTTAAAACCAAGTGACAACTTTGTTTTTGTAACTTAAATCAACGCACCACAATTATATGCTATGAGATACAAAAGTGAAACTTAAACATAACTTTGTCCAGAGCTGCTGCAAAAAGATGTATTATTTATGCTTTTCGTCCTTTATCACTTCATCCTAGTTCCCAAATGTTGGCAGTGTGTGTCAATGCATAAAAGTGAGCTTTGATGACGTTATAATGTGTGTGTTGTGTGCGCAAAAAAGTGTTCTATGCTGAGTGTCCTGCTGCAAAAGGAATGAACCATTTTGTAATTCCAAAAGGGGGTGTAGGTCCATCCATCCGTCCATCCATTTAGTGTTACATATTCTAATTCAGTTTTAAAAAAACGTTATTATTGAACTTTGACGGCAAAAGGTATATTAAAACAATAGATTTCAATGAAAAAAAAATCTATCTTCAAACCTTAACAAAAACCCAGGCTATAATCTACTGGCCCAAAGGACGGGTCACCTACTGTCAATTGGAAAAGTGTGTAAGGATTGGCATTGAGTATTTGAGCCCACTATATGTCACTAAAAAGGGAGGAGTTAAAGGTGACTCACCGAGGTTCCATTTGAGACCACTGGTGGTGGTTAAGCATGGTCCCCCCACAGGAATAAGGCTGCACCAGTCCCCTTCCAGGCCTGTGTTTACTGCCAGTCTGTGGCTGCCCTGTAGACAAACAGCATAAAATGTACTGTATATTATTATGCAGATTTGTCGACAGACTATAAAGAGGATGGGATATTCAGTGGAGCTGGTGGAAAGCAGAGTACATACAAATAATCCTAGGGGTGTCAAAAATAAGTTAACTTGTGATGAATCATTAAGTGTTATCGCATTAATCATGTACATACGCAGATTAACCAATTCATTAATTTGTGAAACTGAAACAATACAAAAAGAATGCTGTTGTAAGTTATTAATAGTTAGCATATTAGCTAATGATATCGACCCTTGGGTCATTACATCACGATAGCACATACAAATATGCATGAAAACACGCCGACAGACATCACACATGAGACGGTTGATCAATCAATCAATCAAAGTTTACTTATATAGCCCTAAATCACGAGTGTCTCAAAGGGCTGCACAAGCCACAACGACTTCCTCTGCTCAGATCCCACACCAGGGCAACAGAAAACTCAACCCAATGGGATGACAGTCAGAAACCTTAGTAAGGATAAGCGGTTTTAGGTATACTGTAAAACTTACAAGCATTGCTTGGAGTAAAGGAGTATCCACACAAGTAGAAACACTGTGGATGGTTAAAAGACTGAACGACACGTCTACTTCCGGTTGTTGAAAGCACTAAATGGAAGGACACTGCAGCACGTGCAGTGAGTGAATTTGTCTAAAACAGGGGTCTCAAACTCAATTTACCTGGGGGCCACTGGATGCAGAAACTGGGTGAGGCTGGGCCGCAAGAAAATATTTCTTAAAATAAACTAACATGCACTTTTTAATGAATTCACCTTATTTGAATGGCTTTCACGCCCTGGCAACATACTTGCCAACTCTCGCGATCTTTCCGGGAAACACCCGAATATCAGTGCCCCTCCTGACAATCTCCTGGGGCAATCATTCTCCCTGTTTTCACCCGGAAAACAATATTAAGGATGTGCCGTGATGGCACTGCCTTTAACGTCCACTTTTCCAACATACAAACACTGTGCAGGCCAAGTCACACATTGTATGAGGCTTATGCAGGCCCACGGCAGTGACTGCAAGACATACTTGATCAACAGCCATACAGGTCACACTGAGGGTGGCCGTATAAACAACTTCATCACTGTTACAAATATGCTTCACACTGTAAACCCACACCAAAGAAGAATGACAAACACATTTCAGGAGAACATCCACACCATAACACAACAGAACAAATACCCAGAATCCAATGCAGCCCTATCTCTTCCGGGCTTCAATAGGGGGAGGGGGTGTATATTGTATATTGTGGTGCATATTTGTAACAGTTTATACGGCCACCTTCAGTGTGACCTGTGTGGCTGTTGATCAAGTATGTCTTGCAGTCGCTTACTGCGTCAACAGAAGCCAAATACAACATGTGGCTGGGCTGGCATGCTTTTTGTACAGGATGTAGAGGACTCCAATGACAGTGCCTCCACGGTACCCCCTTAATATTATTGTTTGGGTGAAACTCGGGAGAATGATTACCCCTGGTGGGGCACTACAAATTGGGAGTCTCTTGGAAAAATCGAGGGTATGCAAGTATGACGCTCTATAGCGCCATTCATATAAAACTCGCGGGCCGCACCAACATTAGATTTTCACATCAAGGTGCAGGCCGCAATTGGCACGCGGGCCGCGTGTTTGAGACCCCTGGTCTAAAAGATGGCACCATAAAATAAACAATTAAACACCCTCTGTGTTTTTGTTTGGTTTTTCAATAGAATTATTTTTATTATGACCGTCAGCAAAGAAAAATCTACATATTAGCCGCCCCACAATGTTCAAAGTGTATGAAAAAAGTAGCTGCATATAGTCCAGAATCGACGGTAATTAGAATTATGCAAGCAAGTGATTGAAGCTGCAATCCTAATCTTTGGCAATCTTTTTACATGTCTGTCACCACGTTTCCGTGCACTATTGTGCGTTCAAACCCCGGCCGAGTCACACCAAAGACTATACGAATAGGACCCATTACCACTCTGCTTGGCACGCTAGCCTCTGGTGAGGGCGGTCGCACTCTCCCTTCCCTCCCTCCCTGCTTGCTCTCTTTGTCTTTGTCCTTGTCTGAACTTTTTTAAAAGCCTCTTTCTTTGCGCTGTCCTCTAATCCAAATTTCAATATGAATATGATCAGCTGGACTCTTGACGCAATTGACATAGTCTTTTAGACAAGAAAAAGAGGTTTGGGGGAGCCTGGCTGCCCTGATGGAACCATCGCTGCGGGTTACGTGAGGGACTCCTGGAACACATGGAGGATCATGTGCCTCTTTGCCCTTTCCATCGAGGACGTCGAAGACATCTACCTATTTGGAGCTGTGATCGCGGGGCACTTGCTGATTGGGCTGGGTATTGCTCTGGTGTATCGACAAATTCGGAAGACGATGGCAGCTACTCAAAGGGCCCAACGGCTGTTCAACGCAATGGAAGGAGTGGGTCGAGCTGTGGGAACACAGACTGGAGCGATTTCTGAGTTGAATCGCAAAATGGATCTCATCTTGGAAAAGTTTGCCGAAAATGAATAATTAATTGGAATCGAAGAAAATCCAGCATGGACAACAGAGGATATAAGTCACTATTTTGTCTTCTCGAAGAAAAACAACTTTTTATCTACGATTTGGACTCCCTGAATGGCTTTGACAAGGGAACAGGCTGTTCTGAAGAAAATCTCCTAAAGACTCCTCAAACATAGACGCTTTTGACCTTCCTTTTTGTCAACAACATCTCTAGCCGAATTTTATCGGCCTCAGTCTTACAAAAACATTCATCATCTCTCCCAAGTTAATTGGGCATATAAACACGCATAATCCCCACCCTTGAAATCACCGCCTTCACCGCCGCTTAATTCCTCTGGGGCTGTGGATGGCTGAGCGGCGCTATAGAGCGACACCGGGCCTCCTCAAACCCACCCCTCCCTCTGTTGCAAGTTGGTGTGATATAAGTATGTTTAATGTGTGCCATGCTATGTGAGGTTTTTTCCTTGGACTCAGTCTAGACCCCTCCTGAGGGTCTAGACTTAGACTGATATTTTTTTTACCCCCCCTTCTCCTAATGTCACCCTTTTCTCATCTTTTTAAGGAGCGCTGCAAGGGGCTGATCCGTCGGCGGTCTCGTCTTGTCCCCTCCCTGTAAGGTATGTCTGGTGTTAGGGGGACTGTGCCGAAAATGTAATTTCAGTTCTGATGCGTCTTGTACATGTTGGAATGGACAAATAAAGGATTTATTCTTCTTCTTCTTCTTCAAGGGTTGGAATTGGGTGTTAAATTACCAAAAATTATTACCGGGCGCAGCTGCTGCTCTCTGCTCCCCTCAACTCCCGGGGGTCATCAAGGGTGATGGGTCAAATAAAGTTAAAGTTAAAATACCAATGATTGTCACGCACACACTAGATGTGGTGAAATTTGTCCTCTGCATTTGACCCATCCCCTTGATTAGCCCCTGGAAAGTGAGGGGAGCAGTGGGGAGCAGTGGGGAGCAGTGGGGAGCAGAGGGCAGCAGCGGTGCCACGCCCGGGAATCATTTATGGTGATTTAACCCCCAATTCCAACCCTTGATGCTGAGTGCCAGGCGGGGAGGCAATGGGTCCCAATTTTATAGTCTTTGGTATGACTCAGCCGGGGTTTGAACTCACAACCTACGTATCTCAGGGTGGACACTCTAACCACTAGGCCACTGAGAATAATTCCGCCACACCTAGTGTGTGTGTGTGACAATCATCGGTACTTTAACTTTGACTTAATTTAATTAGTCTGATTTCTCAAATAGTTTGTTTTTTTGAATTTTCACACTTACATGTGAAGTCCAAGTGTCCATGCACACTCACTAGTGAGAGTATAGGTCATATGCCATATGCCTCCCGTACACGAGGGGCCGCTTATTTCATTTTAGCGCGGACAAATGATCCTGACAACTTTTTTTCAGTGATGTCTGCTGTAATATTGGCACAGATTACAAATATTACATCTCTCATGGCTTTACTGGTGTTAAATAGCAGACAGCATTAAGAAATTAGCTTGGACTGCGCTACAAACATGACGCTACTGCCAAGAATGTATCAGGGTAGATGAAGGTCCAAAGAACAGGAATAACCACTGGCAAAATGTTTTCAAAGGAATTTGTGGTCGAAAAATCATGGAAACAAAGATTTTAAATGTCTCTGAGTTAATTCAAAAGCCTCTGTGGATTGATTGAAGGAGTTTTAAATCCGAAGGAAAAAAACAGTTTGTGCCAAGACTGATACTTTTCTAGATGAAGGCCAGTTGTGTGGAATACAAAGTTATTATTAATAAGTTTGGAGTGCACAAATGCAGAGTGAAGAGGTTTGTGTACACTTTATTACCGTATTTTTCGGACTATAAGTCGCATATTTTTCATAGTTTGGCCAGGGGTCCGACTTCTACTCAGGAGCGACTTATGTGTGAAATTATTAACACATTACCGTAAAAAAGCAAATAATATTATTTAGCTCATTCACGTAAGAGACTAAACGTATAAGATTTCAAGGGATTTAACGATTAGGAGTGACAGATTGTTTGGTAAACGTAGAGCATGTTCTATATGTTATAGTTATTTGAATGTCTCTTACCATAATATGTTACGTTAACATACCAGGCACGTTCTCAGTTGGTTATTTATGCGTCATATAATGTCAAATAACAGGTGCGACATATACTCCGGAGCGACTTATACTTAAAAATACGGTATATAGTTTATTGTATTATTTATTAAAATTTACCTAATTCTTTAATCTGTAATCTCATTTGTATTGTTTTCGGGAATCTGAATTAAGCCAACATTTCTTTAGCTACCTTCTAACTTAAAGTTTAAGTACCACTGATAGTCACACACACACGAGGTGTGGTGAAATTACCCCTCATAACAATAGTTGCTATGTTTTTATTGAATGGTATCTGCTTCAGGAATGTTTGCCACGCGTTAGAATTGGCGCATGCGCGATACAAAGGGTCCTCTCCTGCCACACACAACCCTTCCTGAGATCTGGTTTCCAAACGCGCAACACAGTGTGTTAAATCCGATTTTTTTTTTTTAAAACAAAACACCATTGGGGCTTATTTAGAGCCAAACTATTTGAGAAACCGAACTAATTTACTGCATGGATATGTGCTACTGGTGTGCATGCAGTGATATGACCAAGTAGAAACACATTTGTCTGTAACTTCCGCTTTTCTTCTCTCTATAGTCACCACTAGTTGGCCCCTAGCGCCCACTTATGTTCAGCGTGTCACTGTTGAAGCCATAACATTTTGCGCCAATTCCACTCTTAATTGCGATGATGAATTGTATCATTTGTTTATAAAATTGTTTTAAGAACACCGCTTCATATTATATGTAGCCTTTTTAACATTAAAGAAAACAAAAAAGGAATACAGATGAAATATAGGTTGCTTGCTTCCTGCTGTGTCTGTTTTCTCATGCTTGCTTGCTACTTTATTTGCTTTTTAATAATTCTACAAGTCTTGGATTAAGTTTATTTCTTTCCTTTTAAGTGGAGCAAGATGCTATGAATCATTTGTGTGGTTTTTATTTAAGTTTTATGCCTTTAACAAACCATCTGACAAGTCAGGGGCAACAACTTACCATAAATTGATTAATGTGGAACAGGACTTAAACAAGTTGAAAAACTTATTCGGTGTTACCATTTAGTGCTCATTTGTGCGGAATATGTACTGTACTATGCAATCTACTAGAAAAAGTTTCAATCAATCAAAACTCTCTCAACATTGACTAAAGGAGTAACTCAAACAGTCAGCTCCTGTGAAAGTGTTAAAAGCAATGATTTTTTGCACAAAATATTGTGGCTAATGATTTGATAATTACTAAGAGTGCTTTTTCAAATGTGAATGTTAACAATGCTGCTTTATCAGATCATGTCTGTGTTTTTCTTTGACTTGTCTGTTAAACCCAAACCAGCAGTTGGGTCTGCAGTTGTTTGGAGAAGACTCATAAATGACAGCATACAGGCATAGTTTGTGGAAATTAATAGGTTTGAAAACACCCCATATGCTAATGTTGATTTGTTGAACTCATATACATCAAGTTTTGTAAATGTTTTGGACACCATTAATACTGTCAAGGGTAAGTGAAGTGAAGTGAATTTTATTTATATAGCGCTTTTTCTCAAGTGACTCAAAGGGCTTTACATAGTGAAACCCAATATCTAAGTTACATTCAAACCAGTGTGGGTGGCACTGGGAGCAGGTGGGTAAAGTGTCTTGCCCAAGGACACAACGGCAGTGACTAGGATGGTGGAAGCGGGAATCGAACCTGCAACCCTCAAATTGCTGGCACGGCCACTCCACCAACCGAGCTAAACCGGTAGAATGGTTAAAAGTAGGCAAAAGGCGCCATGAGGAAATGAAGACTCGGTCTGGATGCAGAAAAGGGAGTGCCGCAGGGCCGAACAAAAATGGCTCCAAACTCATTATGTTATTTACAAAGAAAGGCTAAATGTGTTCAACCAGACCTTGCGTCAAAAAAGGAAAAAATATTTTTCTGAAATCATCACAAACTGTACTATCAACCCTTGTCCTGTTTGTAAACAGATTACCAAACCCTACAATTTCACTTCAAGTAGAACTCATGTCCACACCAAAGTGCACTGAGTTGGCAATGTTCTTTCATGATAAACTACAAGGCAATAATGGCTTTCTCTACAGACTAAATAGCTACTGCGCAGCCAGCTATTCAACTAGAGCTGGCACATTTCTCTCCTGTCACTGACAAAACAGTTGAACAAATAAGTTACAGTTTGAGTCCATCAACATGCTGCCCATTAGATTTCTAAAGTCTGTGCTGATCAGTTTGTTACTATAATTCGCTCCTTTAGTTAACTTCATACTGAAACATTTCCAACGGCCTTAAACATTGCTGTCTCCAAGTCCCTTCTAAAGAAGGGTCGTCTTGATGCCACAGTACAGAAAAATTATCGGCCCATATCAAACTTGCCATTTTTGGGCAAAGTCATGGCAAAAAATTGTACACTCACAGCTTTGTCACTTTTTCCTGTTTAACATGTTTGATACTTTCCAATTAGGCTTTAGGCCTAATCACAGCACTGAAACAACTGATCAAGGTGACAAATGATATTTGCCTGAACACAGTTGCAGGAAAAGTCTGAGTCTTTGTTCTGCTGGACCTAAGTGCTGCCTTAGACACAGTTGACCATACTATCTTAATACAGAGGTTAGAAAACTGGGTGGGAATATAAGGAACTGTTCTTAACTGGTTCGAGGCCTATCCCGATCACAATACCTACTTTGTTGAAATTGGTAACTGTGTCTCTGAACAAATGGCTATGGTCTGTGTAGTTCCTCAGGGCTCGATTTTGGGACACACCCCGGTACATGAGAAGAACTGTATTAGTGTAGCAAAAGTCATATGTAAAACGACAACCAATTAAGGAGAATTCCTGCTTCACACAAATTCGAACACAGACCTTTTTTTTTTACATGCACACGGTTCGAAATACAGGTACAGACTTTTCGTACATGTACAAAAAAATCAAAATACAAACACAAATTAGAACAATGACACTGTCTGATTACAAACACACATTTGCAAATTGTTTGAGACAAAAATACTTTCATAAAAATGGTGTACTAAGAATCTGACCAATCACAATCTACAAACCCCCTCCCAGCAATTGAGTCCAAACAAAGTTTGCCATAGTGTATCTCAAAACTATGCCGTTCTTTACACTAACTCAAGCCTCTTGGTGACAGCCAATTAGTGCAGCCTATTTTGCCTCAATTGCTTAAAGATGCAATTACTCAGTTTCACACAATAGATCCATTTCTTAACGATTGATTAATCGATATGGCCCTTGTAACCACATCAATTACATTTCTACTGTAACTTTAACAACTAGTGTTGGGTTTTTCAAAGGTCGCGCTCACCTTCATGTACAGGCGTTTGCGTTCATCAGTCGCCGGCGAATTGGCGGCGCGTTGACAAATGAGCTTAATTTACCCACACTGAAGTAAGATTAATTGGAGGTGTCGAGGTATGAAGCAGCAAATGACAACGCGCCTTTGGAATAATGACAACCGCTAGGGAGGGAGTGCAAGAGAGAGAGAGGGAGAGAGAGAGAGGTAGGATTACACAGGTTCATCAGGAAGTGTGGCAGTCTACCGTTAAGATCTTGGAAGTAAACAACATGACAGAAAAGGGGGAAATAGGATTGAGGCAAACAAAAAAGGGGAGAGTGGGCCCGCTAATGGGTGGCTGCTAGGCCCACTTGTAAAGTCAATCAACCGGGGGATGTGAGGACGTGTCTGGCATAGAGGAAGCGTCAAACAAGGCTCACTTCATCTCACACAGAACAGCAAAGTGGGCCACCATAAGAGCACACAAGTGTGAATGCTCTTGATTATTTAACAGAGCGAGGGGAAGGAAGAAGCCGAACAAAGAAAGTGAAGATTTCTGAGGCTAAGCAGTCAACTTTCACGTTGGTTGGTTGCAGTTGACAACAGTCTACTCTTTTTAACGAAATCATCACTAATTTGCAAAGATAGATACAACCATATATGTGAGGACTGGTGGGCATGGTAATGCCAGGTTTGTCCCTCCGTGGATGCGTTGACATGAACACAACAAAGGTAGGCTCTTAAAATATTTATTTAACAAAAAGAGAGCTCTGAACAGAAATACTGGAGCTAATAAAAAAGGCAAACCAAAAACGCTAGTATGAAAACTAGGAAGTAAAAATAGACAAACTAAAATAGCACGTCGGCACAAAAGAGAAAACAAATCATCAGTATGTAAACCGGACAAAACAAGTGGCTTAGCGTGAGAAGCTAGCGAGAATAGAAATACTTGCGTGAAAGCAAATGATCAAAATCCAGACGTACAGTGGCGTGAAAGCAAACTATGAACCCAGACCGAAGGAACAAAGAAGACTGGCTTAAATAGGAGGGTGATAATTAGTAGCAGGTGTGCGGGGCGAGACTAGCAGGTGGACAGATGAGTGACCATGGTGATAAAGCAAACAGGAAATAAGGAGTCGGAGAAATATACAAAATGGAAAAATTAATAGTGTAGATCTGAGCAGCAGATCGCAACAATTTATACAGAATGTGTCGACATGCTTATTTTTGTGCCCAAGTTCATTCATTCTTGAGTACCGTAATCAATTTGTGCCACGGTTAACTTAACTTTTTAAATCGGACTTAGTTTCAATCAGGTTTTGGCAGTTTAAATTGCTAAAATGAGAGAGGTGGTGTGTGAGTGCTCTAATGTGTATGGCGATTCATGGGAAGTAAAAAAAAAATCTTTAAAATGACAAGCTAAAAGTGCAACTTCAATAATGACATAGATTTATCAAAAAAGTAGTGATGGTTATGGCAAGCAAAAAATCCTTGTTTATTTTAACTATTTTCCATGAAAACACATCTAAGCTTTACAGTGTGTTTTATCCAATTACTCAATTAAGCAACAAACTAATAGACTTGTTAGCAGATGCCTAATTAAATTGAAAATAAATCCGAATGTCAAATGGGGAAACTATTAAAAGTCAGTTCGTAGTGCTGGAAGGAATACTACTGAATAGGGCAGGGCAATATGGCCTTTTTTTTAATATCTCGATATTTTTAGGCCATATCGCAAGACACGATATACATCTCGATATTTTGCCTTAGCCTTGAATTAACACTTGATACATATAATCACAGCAGTATGATGATTCTATGTGTCTACATTAAAACATTCTTGTTCATCGTAGTGCTGGAAGGAATACTACTGAATAGGGCTGGGCAATATGGCCTTTTTTTTAATATCTCGATATTTTTAGGCCATATCACGAGACACTATATACATCTCGATATTTTGCCTTCGCCTTGAATTAACACTTGATACATATAATCACAGCAGTATGATGATTCCATGTGTCCACATTAAAACATTCTTGTTCATACTGCATTAATATATGCTTGTTTTAAACTTTCATGCAGAGAGGGAAATCACAACTAAGTCAATTGACCAAAACTGTATTTATTAAACAGTTATCTATTAATGTTATTACTATTAACTATCTATTAATCAATTATGTATAATCATTAAAGTACAATCTATCTATCTATCTATCTATCCATCCATCCATCCATCCATCCATCCATCCATCCATCCATCCATCTATCTATCTATTAAGCAGTGGCACAAACATTCATGTCATTTCCAAAACAGAAAGTGCAAGATTGTCAGAGACATTATAAAACAAGCTATTAGTGTACTTTTGTGCATGATGTCACACAAGATATTTCAATAACTGTCAAATAAAAAAGAGCTGCATAATAAGAAATTAAATATGAATGGAGAGAGATGTTGACATGCGGAGTATCAATCAATCAATGTTTATCAATCAATGTTTATTTATATAGCCCCAAATCACAAATGTCTAAAAGGACTGCACAAATCATTACGACTACAACATCCTCGGAAGAACCCACAAAAGGGCAAAGAAAACTCACACCCAGTGGGCAGGGAGAATTCATATCCAGTGGGACGCCAGTGACAATGCTGACTATGAGAAACCTTGGAGAGGACCTCAGATGTGGGCAACCCCCCCCCCCTCTAGGGGACCGAAAGCAATGGATGTCGAGCGGGTCTAACATGATACTGTGGAAGTTCAATCCATAGTGGCTCCAACACAGCCGCGAGAGTTCAGTTCAAAGCGGATCCAAGACAGCAGCGAGAGTCCCGTCCACAGGAGACCATCTCAAGCGGAGGCGGATCAGCAGCGTAGAGATGAAGAGTAAGCACTCTTCATTCTCTAGCGGGTGACTTTTCAAATGATGCTACATATTAGCAGTAACGCTACTTTGTGTAGCAATGCTTGTGCCCCGCACTTGACAAATTAAAGTTGTCTATTCGACATATTCCCACTTGAAGTCAAACCAACGCCCGACGATGGACCCCCTGCTGTTTTTCTTGGGAATTCATTCTTCCTTCATTTGTTACCAGATTCACACCTTCTTTCTCTCGTATTACCACTCGCACCACAGCTAACGTTACCCATGCTGCTACCTCTCTGCTCCGCGAGGGCGTATACGTATGTGACGTATGACGTGACAGTATGTGACGTATATAAGAAGGCGCGCTTGCGGTCTGTGAGTAGCAGAGACACGAACGAGTGGGAAGAGCCTGTAGTGTAATGCCAGCAGCTAAAAGCAACTGCGTGAGAACGTATACTCGAATATCATGATATAGTCATTTTCTACATCGCACAGAGACAAAACCTACCCTAATACTGAATTGCATGAATCTTTTTATTTAAGTCTAAGATTGTTTTCATTGTATGTTTTGTTTTATATTACCACTTAGAGAACACAATTGTACTTTTGTCTTTTCAGTAAATGTTTGCTACATTTTTGATGTAACTCAATTATGAGTTTTCCTAAGAGTTTTTTTTCCATGTTAAATTTACATTTTAAAATGTATTTATGTATGTATACATACATGCATAGATACATATATATATATATATATATATATATATATATATATATATATATATATATATATATATATATATATATATATATATATATATAGGTCCATCCATTCATTTTCTACCGCTTATTCCCTTTTGGGGTCGCGGGGGGCGCTGGGGCCTATCTCAGCTACAATCGGGCGGAAGGCGGGGTACACCCTGGACAAGTCGCCACCTCATCGCAGGGCCAATATATATATATATATATATATATATATATATATATATACACATATACATACGCGATCATGGTCAAAAGTTTACATACACTTGTAAAGAACGTAACATAATGTCTTTCTTGAGTTTCCAATAATTTCTACAACTCTTCTTTTTTTGTGATAGAGTGATTGGAGCATATACTTGTTCATGAAGTTTGGTGATTTTATGAATTTATTATGGGTCTACTGAAAATGTGACCAAATCTGCTGGGTCAAAAGTGGTAAAGGAATGGCTAAATCAGGCTAAAATTAAGGTTTTAGAATGGCTTTCCCAAAGTCCTGACTTAAACGTGTGGACAATGCTGAAGAAACAAGTCCATGTCAGAAAACCAATACATGTATCAGAACTGCACCAATTTTGTAAAGAGGAGTGGTCAAAAATTCAACCAGAAGCTTGTGGATGGCTACCAAAAGTGTCTTATTGCAGTGAAACTTGCCAAGGGTCATGTAACCAAATATTTAAATTGCTGTATGTATACTTTTGACCCAGCAAATTTGGTCACTTTTTCAGTAGACCCATAATAAATTCATAAAATAACCAAACTTCATGAACAAATATATGCTCCAATCACTCTATCACAAAAAATAAGAGTTGTAGAAGTTATTGGAAACTCGAGGCCGCCATGATAGAGCGGCCGTGCCAGCAACTTGAGGGTTGCAGGTTAGATTCCCGCTTCCGCCATCCTAGTCAATGCCGTTGTGTCCTTGGGCAAGACACTTTACCCACCTGCTCCCAGTGCCACCCACACTGGTTTAAATGTAACTTAGATATTGGGTGTCACTATGTAAAGCGCTTTGAGTCACTTGAGAAAAGCGCTATATAAATATAATTCACTTCACTTCTTTACATGTGTAGTAAACTTTTGACCGTGAGCACACATACTTGTTAGGGTCTTATCTGTCATTGACACATTTCACAATGTTTTAACTTGAAAGATTTTGAATCACAAGAAAGGACAATGTAGCTGTATTTGTTTGACCACTTGGTCATTTATCAATAGTGCATGACAGTAACAACAGAACCAGTGTTGTCATTCGGGTCGGCAGCAAACTGCAAAGCCAGCATCAATACCGTAGATCAGTGGTTCTCAAATGGGGGTACGTGTACCCCTGAGGGTACTTGAAGGTATGTCAAGGGGTACATGAAATAAAAAATAAAAACATTCTAGAAATAGCAACAATTCAAAAGTCCTTTATAAATATATTTATTGAATAATACTTCAACAAAATATGAATGTAAGTTCATAAACTGTGAAAAGAAATGCAACAATGCAATATTCAGTGTTGACAGCTAGATTTTTTTGTGGACATGTTCCATAAATATTGATGTTAAAGATTTATTTTTCTTTAGAAGAAATGTTTAGAATTAAGTTCATGAATCCAGATGGATCTCTATTACCATCCCCAAAGAGGGCACTTTAAAGGGGAACATTATCACCAAACCTATGCAAGCGTCAATATATACCTTGATGTTGCAGAAAAAATACCATGTATTTTTTTAACCGATTTTCGAACTCTAAATGGGTGAATTTTGGCAAATTAAACGCCTTTCTGTTTATCGGTCTTTTAGCGATGACGTCAGAACGTGACGTCACCAAGGTAACACACCCGTCATATTCATTTTCACATTACAAACACCGGGTCTCAGCTCTGTTATTTTCCGTTTTTTCGACTATTTTTTGGAACCTTGGAGACATCATGCCTCGTCGGTGTGTTGTCGGAGGGTGTAACAACACTAACAGGGAGGAATTCACGTTGCACCACTGGCAAGAAATCTGCCGCCAGACCCCCATTGAATTTGCCAGAGTGTCTGCACATTTTACCGGCGATGCTAAGACAGACATGGCACAGAGATGTATGGATAACCTGCAGATGCATTTGCAACGATTAAGTCAACGAAATCACAAAAGTGAGTTTTGTTGATGTTGTTGACTTATGTGCTAATCAGACATATTTGGTCACGGCATGACTGCCAGCTAATCGATGCTAACATGCTATTTACGCTAGCTGTATGTACATTTGAAACTAGATACCCAGATTTAATGCGAAACAAACACTTACCAATCGACGGATTTAAGTTGCTCCAGTGTCACAAGATGCGAAAGTCCTGATCGTTTGGTCCGCACATTTTACCGGCGATGCTAATAAGGCGGCCATGCTATGGGCCACTTCATTAGGTACACCCACGCTATGGCCGAATAGCGTCAATAGCTATTCGCTCAATACCTTCAATTTCTTCTTCAATTTCGTTTTCGCTATCTGCCTCCATACTCCGACCATCTGTTTCAATAAATGCGTAATCTGTTGAATCGCTTAAGCCGCTGAAATCCGAGTCTGAATCCGAGCTAATGTCGCTATATCTTGCTGTGGTAACCACCATGTTGTTTGTATTGGCAGCCCTGTATGACGTCACAGGGAAACGGATAGTGGTTTCGAAGATAGCGAAGATAAGGCACTTTAAAGCTTTATTTAGGGATATTCCGGGACCGGTAAAATTTTGAAAAAAAATTCAAAAAATACAACAAGCCACTGGGAACTGATTTTTATTGTTTTTAACCCTTTTAAAATTGTGATAATGTTCCCCTTTAAGTTGACGATTACTTCTATGTGTAGAAATCTTGTTTTATAATTGAATCACTTGTTTATTTTTCAACAAGCTTTTTTTCTCAAATAGTTCAAGAAATACCACTACCAATTAGCAATATTTTGCATTGTTATACTATTTAGTGAATCAGAAACTGACGACATAGTGCTGAATTTTACTTCTTTATCTCTTTTTTTCAACCAAAATTGCTTTGCTCTGATTAGGGGGTACTTGAATTAAAAAAATGTTCACAGGGGGTACATCACTGAAAAAAGGTTGAGAACCACTGCCGTAGATGAGTTGATTGTAAACAATACAGTAAGCGTAACACACATGAGTCAATGCAGATATTGCCATCTTGTTGTCACATTCATTATTCCCTGAATAAATCTGGGGTTTATCTACAGCCACAGTTTTCTTTACTTTAGAGACCGCATGCACCCAGTGACTATAGGCGTTTCAACCTAATGGAGGATCATTTAGCACTTGTAGTACTATACTCACAGGTCTAAGTAGGTAGGCCAGGTTTGTCTCCTGGATGACCAACAATGGGAGCTGTGTCATGGACAGAGCATGATGGAGGGTCTCAACAGTAGCCATCGTCTGGTCAAATCTGCCCCCCAGCCCGCCCAGTGTCACGATGGCATCCACCTGCACACATAGAACATGTATTTAAAATAGGACATTCAATCTCTCAAAGTTTCAGAAAAGGCTATATGTTGCTGAAAAGCACTGTAAAAAGTGCAGCCTGTATGATCAAAGAAGTGCAACGACAGGCATTCACAAAACAGAGATATCGGGCTGAATTTAGGTCATCACCATTAAAGTCCTATAATTGAATTGCAAGCTAAAAAAAAACATAAGCTATTTTTCTGCAGCAAACTGCAACTCTTTCACATCTCAGCAATTACATCCCTAAACAAAGTCCCCTGCGCGGTTAAGTCACGCCAGTGCTGACAGCCTTTAAAACCCAACAGAGTTAAGAGGGCAGAGGCGCTGTCAGATGTTGACAGGCTGCACCAAATCTGCTCAAATACCACAAGGATGTTTCCCGTGATTTATTGAGCCTCCAACCCCTGATCGCTAACAATACGGAGCAATAAATTAATTCTGTAACAAATAAATTAGTGAGCAGTTATTCATTGTTCATATACTTTACTTTAGCTGTCAACCTGGAAAAATAAGCACACATGAGGGTTGGGTCATCAAGTACCTAATAATTTGAATTGGAGTCACAAAATGTATACATCCTCCTGAAAACCAATGTCCTTTAAAATTAGACATGCATGTTTTGCAAAACAAGGCTATTTTTCCCTGTAATGTGTAACTCAAGAAACAAAAGAAATAGACCAAAAAGTAATTTCTACTGCAGAGGATGATGATTCTCTGGAGTGCATTGCCCTCTAATGACCAGGGACCTCATTTATAAAGGTTTTTGTGCACAGTCAAGTTGAGTCAAACACGGTGAAAAAATTCAATGTTGAAAAGGTAGTGTGTTCCTATGCACTCTTTGCACCATGCGAGACGATGGCGGATGGTGTCGCCACTAAATAAAGACCGTACTCACATATGAAAAATACATATGCACGATAATAAATGCATAAAAATCCTCTAATTAAAGATTTATTGTAGATGTATTAGTTAAAGCCTGAATATCAAAACATAGAGCTGCATTAACATAGTTATGTAGTGGGTCATTTAAGTGTTGTTTTTTTGATAATTTTTAATTGAATGATAAAAATTTGTAAATTCTGTAGGTCGGGACGTCCGTCATTGACTTTGTGTGAGGCCAAACAGTGGAAAGTATTTTCTTAGAACTGAAGACACATGGATTGCAGCACAATATTTTGTTAGATAAAATCATGTTATTAATTTAGGAATAATTACATTCAACTTCTGCGATGAGGTGGCGACTTGTCCAGGGTGTACGCCGCCTTCCGCCCGATTGTAGCTGAGATAGGCACCAGCGCCCCCTTGACCTCAAAAGGGAATAAGCGGTAGAAAATGGATGGATACATTTAACTTTCTAAAAAAAGAATTTACACTTTTGGAGTTTATAACACAGTGGAGTGCAAAATGTTTGGATTTTAATGCAACATATACACAGCCGCTATACAACTTATAATATTACCGCTTAAAAATTTTAACTGCACAAAAACATATGTATCGTACCAATAATATATAGAATTTTGGTCACGACAGCTTTCATACTGCTTTGCATTACTTAACAAAATAAAAATATCAAATCTGTACAAAAACAAACGGGTTACTAAAACGTGAACATGTTTTTCGTCATTTAAGCAACGGTTCTCACTCAATTGCGCTAACACCATATTGGTCAAATATTGGCATTCAAATTGCAATTATTATTATTCTTTTTTTAGATATGATGTTACTAGGCCCTCTAAAATAATTGTGAATAAATCACCTTTTTTTTTGGAGTCACCTACACTGTGTTTGTCATTGACGGTCAAACTCTTAAACTCATTACCATATTCATGAGCTAACTAGCATGACCATTTATGGCTGATTGTGGGAGGGCAGGAACTCTTCCGTGCACACTTCACTGCAGGTGTAATTTATAATGAGAAAAGTGCGTCAAAGTATGCTCATTATGAATTCAGATTTTTTTGTTTGTATGTACTGTATATTCTAAGGTTTTCTTTTACGTTGAGTTCCACGGACCATTTTACAAATGAGGCCCCCGATCTTTAAATCACTGTGTTTAAACGGAATTTTATGAAAGGTAAATGGCGTCCTCCGCACCATTGAGATGCATCTAGATACAGTATATAACAGGGTCAATGAGATGTGATAAGTATGATGAATAATAAGATGGGCTAAATTGCAAAGCATTTAGCCACCTTTATTGCTGCTTTCCAGCACAAGGCATTTTAAGGAAAGTAACCTTTTAAGGATTTACATAGAAAAGCCTGTAAACAAAGACATTTGTATTCACTAAACTTTCTTCCTGATAAAAAACTACACAGACAAGCACCAACCTTTCATAATCCCCTGATGGCATTTTTTTTTAGAATTAAATCCAACACAATATGGGATCAATTCTCAAAATCCGGCACAAAGCTGGGAGGAGGAAAACATTCCAGCGCTAATTACATGAATCTTTTAGCAGCCCAAACATGAGCAACCTGCAAATCATCCTATTCTGATTACATCTTTGCATTTAATCCATTTTTACCAGCCAGGGGATGGAAATGTGCATGGCTGCGCGTGAGGAAAAATTTTGTTTTTTTATGTAGGCTATTCAAAAAGAGTTGAACGGGGACTCAAGTTCATTGAGGATGAAGAAAAGCATAACATTTCAAAAGAGCTTGACATGAGCGACTCTCACAAGAGATTCAAGAACTAATTGTTCGGCTCCTATCTCTCCAAAACAGACAGACACAAACACAGACGATTCAAAAGCAGGGTAAATATTAGCTAGGAACAAAGTCTATGGAAGGAAGGGCACAAGTGTATCTTCTGTTCCGTGAAAAACACAGAAAGTGGCAGTCTGAATGCATAAGATGACTGTAGCGAGAGTCTTTTATCATTTTTGAGACAGAGACTGATTGTGGCACTCAAGGATGATTGGTGCAACACTTGCACACAACACAGCGCTTTAAAATATAAATATAAATATGGGATAAAACAAAGAGTGGGGCAATAAGTAGAGACTACAGGGGACATTTGACACATTGTGTCAAAACAAGCATTGGATACTCATGAATTTTCCAACAATTATATCAGATATACACATTTTTGAGTAGGTGTCGAGGCAAGTCATATACTAAATATTCCCGTTATATTGTTTCGACCCTGCAGTTTTCACAGAGCATATATTTATATCTTCATACAGACATAGCTGAAATGTCTGTTGTCAAACACGGTCAAAACACGGCTGACCTCTCAGGAACTTACTCTGAAGGCTGGTCTGAATGTTTTCTCAAGGATAACAAACTCCCACGCTGGCAAGACACAATGAAAACCTTTTATGAAGTCATTTAAGAGCAACTGCAGAATAAACAGTATCACAAATAGTATTTGACTTGTGTCCTTTAGTTTCAAGCTGCTGCTTAGAAAAGGTTAACTCAGTGTAGCATTCACAGGAGGCAAAGAAAACGCTTAAATTCAGTTCAGATACAGGGTAAAAGGCAAAATGTGATGTTTTTGCACGGCTGGTAACATATTTGCTTAGGGGTAGATTTATAGTGGGCTGCCCCATCCATCCCCAATTCCCTGTGAACCGAACTCACACTGCTCTATAGTATTAAGGCTTCAGCCTATTTATATGTGCCATCACATCATAATACACTAATACACTCTATGCACATCACTGCCTTCTTGACATTGTGGTTTATACCCCGAACGGGACAAGCGGTAGAAAATGGATGGATGTGTAAAATGGTAGTTAACATTAAAGAGCCCCTATGATGATCTAAACTGCATTTTAAAACACTCCCTTGTAGTCCAAATAATATGTAATGGATATCCTTTGGTGTAATTTTGCATTTAATGAAACCTGTTTTTTGAGTCTGTCTACAAGATGTTTGTTTTATAGAAGCGTTTCCAGACTGCAAATTAAACCACACCCCACCCTGTCTAAAATTATTAAAATGTATATTCTCAAATTAATCTAAATGTACATTGTTAAATATTTCTTGTGAACAAATGTCCCTGCAATTTTTTTCCAGACATGGTAAAAAATAATCTTTATAAACATTGTATACATTTACCTGGTCACAACATTGAGTGCACCTGCACACTCCAATCAATTCAAAGCTGCATACAAAAACAGCTTTTAGCAGCATTTGTGACACTGCATATCTCATGTAGGTGTCATAATGCACGTGACACGATTAGATTAAAATAACACTTTATCCTACATTGTATTGTTGCCTCATACAGATGATAGTTTTACTTAATGTCCAAATAAGTACATCCACCTCACTGTGACATCACAGGTTGGCCAGATTGCAAAACCCAGCTGGCAGAGGCATCCAAAACTGCATGCAAGCTCACGGCCAAATGCATGAACCTTATTTAATGCTTGTTTAACACAAGTATCCAACATGGTAACATCTATAAGTCAGAAAGAACGAAAATCATCATTGGTCTCCTTGAATGACTGGCAGGAGAAATTATCACATGAATGTGCCTGTGAACGATCAGGCGCCTTTGACTCTGTGGACTATTTCTAGTCCAAGTATTTATTCAAGCAAGGTGGGTATTATAACCAGTGGGAGGAGCTATCAAACAAACACTTAAAGTTTGTTTGTATAGCTCTTAATTACAAATGCCTCGAAGGGCTTCACAGACCAAAAAAGACATCCTCAGCTCTAATCACACTCCCTGGGAAAAAAAAAAAAAAAACTCAACCCACCGGTCACTGCAATGGTTGGCGAGTGGATACGGTTAACAATGAGAGAGTCCAATCCATAGGGATTGGACGTCACCAACTGATGCATAGAGCAGTTGTCCAACCCGGGTCCCGACTTGGAACAGTTATAGCGCGTCTTCCGAGGATACTAATCATTGGCCAATTGATGACCTCTCCACACTGGAGAGGGGTGCAGAGCAAAAAAGAGACGGTAGATCAACTGGTCTAAAACAAAAAAGGTCTATTTAAAAGCCAGAGTATACAAATGAGTTTTAAGATAGGATTTAAATCCTTCTACTGAGGTAGCATCGCTAACTGTTAGCGGTAGAGCATTCCAGAGGGCTTATGAATTTTCTAATAAGTCGGAGTTCTTAAAATACATTAAAGAACATGTTAAGTACCACCAATAGCATTTGTATGACCAATACTATCACTGTAAATACTTTGTATTGGATTGATACTACAAATTTGCAGTACCACCCAGAATGAATGTAAAGTATCCAAAAAGAAGAATAAGTGCTTAGCACAGTACATTTTAACAAAGTGTAGATAGAACCATGTTACAACATAAAGTAATATAGTAAAAGTAAATCAGCAAGTAGATGAATATTAGTTTTGAGATAATAATACAACCCTAAATGACACAATAATTTACTGCATATGTCTGCAGCCAAAGTAGGAGCCTTTGTGATCCGTTTTTATCATGTATATGCCAAAAATTGTATCATGATATAAATCGTTATCCGAGGAGGCTGACGCAATACATATATTGCAATATAGGCTTTGAGCCACATTGCCCGTCCCCAGTATGCATATAAACATGACATAATAAAATGACGTTTAATTATAAAAAATGTAGTAGTTAGACTTTCACCTGCAACTTCCGTTTTTGGATCTCCTCCACCATGATGACAAGACACTTCGTGTAGTCTGTAAGATCCTGGTCACTTGTTTCTATCAGCCGGCACCCCTATGCATGAATAAAAGGAACAACATACAACAAACATCAAAACCCGGGCACCGATAAGGAAGGTGGGCTAACAGAGCAAGAGATGAAGAGATGGATGTAGGTACATGAGTGTTTTGGTCTGTGGGCTCTTTTGCTGAATAATGTATAAGGTTCAGTGCCCCTTAAGTACAACTACACTGTTCCTTTTTCTGTACATGTCCCTCCATATGCTGCCATTCTCCTAAAACACACACAGTTCCCACAGTGCACATACAGACACATGCACACAATTATGCCCGCTGGCATCCCAGCCTTCTCTTGTCTTTCGCACTCCCTTGTGGATGCCACTGTGTTGTTTGTCTCTCTTCCATTTATGCTGAATCATTCTTCTTTCCCAGCCTTTTCTATGAAGGAATACCTCAAAACTTCCGATTGTTTCCATCCATAACCCTTCCCTTTCCTTTTGTGCCGTGGGATGTTTTCTGTATGACAAAAAAGGATGACTACCAAAAGTGTCGCAGTGGGAGAAGAAGGGAATACGTGTGTTAAGGGCTTTTTGGGAACAAGCATAGTGCTTTGCATACAAACTGTGAACAGGCACAAAGATCACACAAGTACAGTATTTTGGCTTCACAAATTTGAGTCTTTGTTTTTCCGTTTACATGGCATCTTATGCATGTGTTGGTAAATTGATGGAACAAATCTAATTTTATTCACAGTTTGGTTTGTTACTAGAAAAAGTACTCGAAATTGGCATTGTATATAGCTCACGGCCTTAGGGCAACAGTGGCAGCACAAAGCCATGAACGAGTGAGGGTAATAAGCCAGAGAGAATCTGTGGAAGATTGAGCAACATGATTTGTGGAATAAAGTTGCGAGGAACATCTGAAGAATCAGGGTCTAGCCTAAACACTTGTTTATGTTATTAACAGGGCTGTCAAACATTATTTCATTAGATTAATCACATTTAAAATGAATTATTCAGGATTAATCAGCTTTTCTAACAATTTCTGAAATATTTCCATTTCATTGTATTGCACTAACAGTAAGATAAATGACATGCCACAACTATATACATTTTAACATACTGATTTAGTAAAGTTTGCGTGTAGTAAAACATGTGCAAACTTAAACGAACACGCAATGCTGATCTACTAAACGTGTGCAAAGTGAATTGTGTACGTTAACTGAGTAGAATAAAGCGTGCAATCCATTTTTCATCTGTCTTTATGAATATGAAAAATATATGCTGACAACCGAAACGGCCACAATAATGGGAGGAGAAAATGCAAATGTGATTATTTAGCACGCGCAGTGTGATTTATTAAAACCCATTGCCGTTTTGCGAGCACTATTTTGCGTTTTATTTTGCACATGTCAGAAGGACATGAAAACTGACGATCCCACACACAGCTGCATGATCAGTGCTAGTGTTGCAAAGTCAGACGATGGTCAGACGGGAATCCTCCGTCGTGTGTGTCAACATTTTGGACGATCATGAAGAAAAAATATTAGACATAATGTCTATTCAGCAACATAATTTTATAATGTTATACCTGCTACAGGACTTCAGGGGTTGATTAAAACAAATTCAATTGATGCTTTTGTTGTCCTTCAGTATTTTTTTAATGACATTAATTTTTTTCACATTGAATACCGTATATATAATCAAAATATTTCTTATATGTTTTTCTTCACGTCTTGATTAAAATAAGTGCAGCCTCTCTCTGGTGAGTGCACCTTTGGTGGTAAAAAAAAAATTAAATAAGGAGTGGTTTCATTGTAGATGCACTGCCGGACTGCTCCTAAAATGCCCATAAAATGTGGTAGGTGTCTCCTGCATTTTTGAAAACATAGCAAACAGCTTCAGGTAGGAGCATGATAACATGAATGTGCAGTAAATGAGTGTCTCTGTGATGATGCCCTGTATAGTACACGCAAAATCCTAATTTAAATAAGGCGGTCTACATCACTTTTAAATTTCACACACAGTCATTGTAAATTGGACGCAACACGCCCACTAATGGTACACGCTATTTTATAGACAGCACATCCTGTTTACAACATGGTGTTAAGATTTTAGTTAATCAAACACTAAGTTAAAGTTAAAGTTAAAGTACCAACGATTGTCACACACACACTAGGTGTGGCGAAATTTGTCCTCTGCATTTGACCCATCCCCTTGATCACCCCCTGGGAGGTGAGGGGAGCAGTGGGCAGCAGCGGTGTCACGCCCGGGAATCATTTATGGTGATTTAACCCCCAATTCCAACCCTTGATGCTGAGTGCCAAGCAGGAGTCAATGGGTCCCATTTTTATAGTCTTTGGTATGACTCGGCCGGGGTTTGAACTCACAACCTACCGATCTCAGGGTGGACAGTCTAACCACCAGGCCACTGAGTAAGGATGCATCAATTAACCGGTTTTACTATTACCATGATTATAAATGTAAAAAAAAATATTTATTTGCAAAGACTCCACTACACCATATGTTTCAGTCCTCCTCACTCGCTATAAACAGACATTATGCTCGTACATTGATTTCTGCACAACCTGGACGGAACGAAAACTTATATGCGCCTTGAAGTCCGAAAAATTTGGTAATGGGCAATTTACTTCATAAATAATTGAGATGGCAGGATGTTAAATGAAAATGTGTCACTGACAATCTGTTGCTTGGAATTGAGTCAGTTTAGTGTTAAAAGCAACAGGTACAAGGCAAGGGCTTAATTCACTGACCATTTAATGTTATAGATTGCTTCTTCACTCTGTGTTGATTAAAATGTAGGCTTTGAAAATTAGTATAGCAAGTGTAAAAGACTAACACAACACCAAGAGTTTGTAGAATAACTAATTAAATCCATACTTGTTATTAAAACAGCATGAAATAGATTATTAAAAATGAATAAATAGGCATGGATGACCGTTGATGACAATAATACTTGACATTATTACCCACTAGTCACATTTCCCCCTGGGTGAAGTTAACTTTAGTTTTGTATGAAAAGTACAATTATTACTTAATATATTATTAATTATACTGTTAAATGTACTATTATTTTGTTATTTGACTACTGTTATTTCCGAGAGTAATGAATAACACATCAAAATATCAATAGAATGTTCTCGGGATTGTATGAATTTTTTGGGAGTGAAATTTGTTCATGCATAATAGTGATAATTATGAAACCATGATTATTACTCAGACTATATTAGTACAGTCAAAATGTACAATTGTTGCATCCCTAACTTTGTTTAACAGCACCAAATGAAATAAAAATTCAAATCAATCTAAAACACATTTTGATTTTAATGTTTTGGAATTTTTTAAAAGCATTTTCTAAAATTGTTGAATCCTAAATAAAGCATTTTAAGCATAAACATGGCTAGATAAACTAAAAATATCAATACTACAGTAGTATTGGCCACTAGGGGAGACCAAACCAATTGGAGCACATTGTTCAGTACCGAGGCTAACGATTGGCTATATTCACTATATTGGATTAAAAAACTCTAAAGGTGACCCAAAAGTGTTATTTTATGTCTAAAAAGCTCCCACAACATTGAAAAATGTATTTGGAAGGTAGTACACAGTTTGCCTTTTGCTTTAACTAAGTACAATATTTGATTTATTTTCAAAATTCATACTTTGTGGAAATTCATTTATCGGTGTTATTTTCACAACCACTAAACAAAGAACCACTGTTCTATGATTAATTTTAGGCTGGTAGTCTTGTATTTCACTGTTGTATATTATCCGTCAGGAACCTATTTTGTATTTTTTTTATTTTCCAGTTTGCTTTGCACTTGTGGCGCAGAAGTGTTAAATTGGGTCTCGGACAACATTCTTATTGTTATTATGGATTGTTTTGACTCCAATTTTTTCTGGATGCTTCCTGTTGCATCCTCTCAATTTTTTCCCCCTTGCTTTGCACGTTGGTGTGGACATTCCTTTGGCGAGTTTCCACGGGGCACCAGTCATGCTTCTTTACCTGTCTGGCTTCTTGTTTTTTGTGCATACTTTCATTTTTGTGGCATGCTGATCTAAGTGAGCTTCTCTTTTGTTGCAATAAAGACTATTTTTGACTGCACCTGCATGCATGTCATCACATTCTGGGGCAACGCCACATGATCCATCTTGCCTGTCTTCTGTTGCTGTCGTGAGACAGAGAGGTGTGACTTGTCATGATGCACATAAAACATTTTTACCTTGCAAGTAAATAAATTAGCTACTGGCATGAACACAGATTTGTATTACACCCAAGTATGAATCAATAGGTGTGACCTATGCTTCATGTCCATATAATGTATTACAGGTCTTAGTGTGTATGTTGTTGTTTCCACTCACCTTGCCTGCATAAAAATCCCGTACTTCTGAAGTAATGGAATCAAAATCACCACTAATATAGTTGGGGAGGAAGCTGGGTAGAAGGATAGAAGCAGAGTGTGAATGACAGAAAAAGAAAGGTTGTGATTGCAGGAAAGGTCCAAATAAATAAATATAAGATAGAAGAGCAGAGGAGAGAAGAGAAAGGAGAGAGGAAAGGAGACATCAGGGCATATGTCAGTACTTTGATATGCGCAGCAAGGGAGACGGGTGATGGTGGTCTGGGAAGACGGACAGGCATGGATACTGACTGCTCTCTGGTGCTGCTTCGAGTTAAGTGACACACACTAAACTTTAGAGTACATGCAAGATAATAAAACCTTGATCATCAATAGAGGAAGACAATGCTGTACTCATCCGTGCCTGTAGGTGGTGGTAATGCACTTAAAAAAATTGTGTAATTTATGACACAATTATGATCGTAAAAGTGATAGCAAAGAAGCAGTTAGTGAAATACATAATAATATAGAAATGACAATGAACCTTTTTACACTACAACTGGAGCAATACAAATACCAATAGAAAAAGCGCTATTGATTATGAACAATACCAACAGTTTACCTCTTTTATCAACAATAAAGCTGTTCAAATGCAACAATACGTATACATAATGATAACTAGAAAGATAAAAAAATAAAAAAAATAAATTAAAAAAAGGAATACCGAAAGATGGAGGGGAAGAGAGAGAGGCAACCTATATTAATCTTGTAGATTGTTATAGTAACAATAGGTAAAGCTTTGTCAGTATGCCACTGGTTACCCAGTTTGATGAAACGTGATTATGTGCATGTACTTGTATATGAACAGAATGTGTATGTGAATGGTTGTACAGTAAATGTATATGTACAGTATATGTATGTTTGTACAGTGAATTTATATGTACAGTATGTGTATGTTTGTACCGTGAATGTGCGTGTAGATGGTCGAACTTGGAGTATGTAGGTACAGTATGTACTGTATTTGTGTAAGTATGTGGGGGAGCGTAGGTACCTATGTACGTTTGTATGTATGATTAACGGTGTGTGTGTGTGAGTATATGTGTTTGTATGTACAATATATTAGATTCCCAGTGTGCGTGGGAGCCAGAGTACGGCCCCAGCCGCCCAGAGAGCCCAACCCAAACAGCAGGTGTGGCGCCCGGGCAACCAGGGACCACCGGCCCCACGCAGCCAGGCCGCCCAGCAATGGGAACCACAGAGCCCGGCCTACCGCGCCGCCCGGAAGAGCCAGCTGCAGGCCGCAGACAGACGCGCCCGGCAGAGGACAGGGCACGAGAGAAGCAGCGGACGGCCAGACCCCAAGCCAGCGAGAGACAACCCCCAACACGGGCAGAAAGACGGGACGCCCCGCCCGAGGGAACCCAGAGACTACCTGCAGCCGGACAGGAAGACCGCCCCAACCCCACCAACACCGGGGCCCCCACAACCCCGCCCCCACCCCCGGGTCCACATCAGGCCACCCCACCCAAGTCGGCCGCCACAGGACCACCCAGCGCAGGGCCGCGGGAACCACCCACCCTACCCGCAGGAACCCCAACGATGGAGATGGAACAACCAGCAACCGCCCTGTCGAAGTCCCCCCCCTGAGGGAGGGGGAAAAAAACAAAACAAAACAAAAAAAAAATAAACATAATTAATATATTAAAAAAAAAAAAAAAAGCGGTTTAATGTAGTATATTACAAAGTTGACATGCAACTGTGGTTCCTGGATAAAAATTGAAAATGGAGAGCTGCTTCTGACTTTGTTTTGAGCTTGATGCGTGCTTCCGTAAGACTATGGGGGTATGCAAATCGCGAGGTATTGGTTCCAAGATTTGTATTAGTTTTAACAATCAAACGACTATTTCTGACGACTGAATTAATTCACCTTGCCATGATTTACCCAATTATTTTATATCTCAGACAAACCATAGCTACCTCTCCAACAGTGGTTAGAAAATGAAGTAATATATGTTTACGACATAAACATGTCCTTGTTAGTACATACAATAAAAGAGGATTACAACTGCAAATTAAACTGGGCAGTAGGCTTAGGAGTAGAAGTGTTGTGCTCTGAATATTAATTTAGTTCATCCGAATGCAACAGTGTTTTGGGACAGCTCACAGTGTTAGAATTACCAAGGTCTTTTGCAGATATCAGTCAAAACACACAGCCGGCGACCAGCCAGTTCTGATTAGAACGTTTTTGTCAGACAGACACACAATGTGTCTGTGTTCATTATTTTTACTTGTGTGTTTATGTGGGGAACAGTGGGGCCACCCGGGGAGGTGACTGCTGCTATCTAGAGGTGTGCTCAAACAACACCATTTCATGGCTGGTGGGGTAGTGTGTGGGTGTTTGAACACATGCACATTGTTTCTCTTGGGGACCACTTTCACGTCTTGAAACTCATCCACTAAAAGGTAGAGTATTCACTCCACCCTCAGGTCAAGGATTAGATAGATATGAGTTTAAATTCACCCAGTTAGGAAGTAGTTAGGTGAAGTGATAGTGAGCTCCTCATGGCAGTCAATGTCCTCACAAGGACAGAGGTACACAGAGGGATGTGTGTTTGCTGGCTTGCCAGCGAGTGACAGGAACGATGTTCCGGTTGGCTGAAACCGAGATACAAAAGGATTATTTCCTTCCTTTCCTCCCTCCTCAGCCTTTGCTCATACACCGATGAAATATAGCAAGACATATGCAGCCCTTTGAGGCACTAGTGATTTAGGGCTATATAAGTAAACATTGATTGATATGTGTAAAATCTGTTACTCGACGTGCACACACACATCAAGATAACATGGCATCTCTAAGATAGACAACAAACATTCCTAATGCAAATGATTTTAATTTTGTTCAAACTATTGTGCTATTCCAAATACCACAAGGACAAACGTATGACAATAGCTTGATAACCTTCATCTGACAGTTTGGATGAGACGAGATACTGAGACTGATCACGTACGCACGCACACACACACACAAGCGCATTCACACACACAGTGACCCATGGGGATGACTCCATCGGCTGATCGTAATTGACCAGGCGAGGCTCTAAATTCTGCATTTGAGTCCGTGTGCCCAAGCATAAATGTTGTTTGTGTGAACGTCCAACAGGCCTCACTTCCACATTAATATTAACTGACACTTTAATTTGAATGGGAAATAGAGCATTTTACCGCCAGTTTGTCCTAGAGTGCTGGGCGGCGAGGGCGGCTGCGTGACCTCTGTCTGGGTTTGAACGGGCGTCTCTCAGCCAGCTTTAGCATTCCTCCACATCCCTCCTCGTCACGCTATGCACTTTCCTCTGTCGTTACCCACATAGCTCAGCCCCACTTTATTGGGATGTTTTCTTAAAAAACAAGTCAAATTGTATAGTACCGTGCCATTTCTTGCAGTTACCTGATGGACTTTTATGAAAGGAGTAGCTCTCAACCGCGCTTGTTAGTGTGTTATTTACAAAGATTAGACATTTCCCTCATGAGCAAGCACTCGACAAGCAAAAAACCAGAAATAAAAAAACGCACAGTACAAACAGAAAGTAATATAGAACCATGTCCCATGGTGATATACCATTAAAGGATTCTGTGCAACAAGAAATGACTTGTAACTTTTTTTGGTTAGTGTAAATATTTTGTTTTATTTAGTGAATTTTATAATAGCATCATGCCGCTGACATTTACTACTCTAATTATGACATGTGGTGTTTTAATGGCAAAATAAATAGTGCACAATGCTCATATTTCAGGAAATTAGTTAGTTTTCTGTGGAATGTAGTGTTACATTTTTAATGTATATAGTTCTTGTGAGGATACATTTTGTAATATAGTAGAAAAGGATCAAGGGAGCTATACATAAGCTTAAAATGTCCTCATAGTGCTTTCATAGTGCATGTTAAAGCTGGTATTTTCCCACTATTCCGTACAAAAAGGCACCAACACGAAACAGGGTGGGGTAAAGTTGACCCAGCACCCTTCAGAGATAGCATCAAAACAGTATCAAGACCTTACCTGTGTGTACAGTGGTACCTCAACTGACACATACCTTAACTTACGAGTAATTTGAAATGCAAGCTGTCTCTGAGCATTTTGTTATGCTTTAAGTTTTGAAAATACTTTGTTAGCTTCATTTTCACCAACAGTTGAAGTAAAATATAACAGTGCTGTTAAGAAAATAAAGGGATAATATATTTGTGGAAGGGAGCGTGGCCTGCGGGCCTGCCGCAGAACGGGGTGTGCCAAGACCAGCCTCGAAGACAGCGACAGGTGCGTAGATGGCCCAGGTGGGTGTTGTTATCTAATCACCTGTCGCCTTTATTAGAAGCAGCATGTTGTTGAAGCTGGAGAGCGAGCGAGAGAGAGAGAGCGAGAAAGAGAGAGAGAGAGGGAGAGAGAGAGAAAAAGAGAGAGAGATAGAGAAAAAGAGAGAGATAATTTTTTTTTTGCTGCAAAGCAGAACACTCGCCTCTTGTGAGGAAATTTAAAACCGTGTTGTAACCCTGATCCGGGCTCTTGTGACAATGTTTGGTGGTCTGAGGAACCCACTGGAGGGCAACCTCCACAATATTGTTACACGCCGTCGTTCCTGCTTTGTTTACACAAGAAACAAACGTACGTTCCATTTCAACAGTTAATGTGCGCCCTCAAGCGCCACTTAGATATCAACACAATCCTGCCCTTCAACTATCGGAAGTAAGACAATTAGTGCAAAGGAGTGAAAGCAGAAGACCAAATCAGAGGAAAAAAAAAGACCAATATGTCCTACCTACAGTCTGCATCCCCCAAGCTGCAGCCAGCCTCCGCCACATGCAGCCAGGAACATCCAGACAACAAACATTTATCCATAAAGCTGCAGATGCTGTTTTTGACGAGTTTTGATTTGTTCTGTGTTGTCCTGACTCAAACTGAATTTTCGGGCACTACCTTTGGTATACAGACACACATGAGGTGGCGACTTGTCCAGGGTGTACCCGCCTTCCGCCCGAATGCAGCTAAGATAGGCTCCAGCATCCCCGTGACCCCGAACGGGACAAGCGGTAGAAATAGATGGATACAGACACGCACTATATTGCCAAAAGTATTTGGCCACCTGCCTTAACTCACATATGAACTTGAAGTGCCATCATATTCCTAACCCATAGGGTTCAATATGATGTCAGTCCACCTTTTGCAGCTATTACAGCGTCAAAATGTGATTTTAGGAATGTTCGACCATTCTTCCAAAAACCCATTGATAAGGTCACACGCTGATGTTGGTCAAGAAGGCCTGGCTCTCAGTCTCCGTTGTAATTCATCCCAAAGGTGTTCAGGTCAGGACTCTGTGCAGGCCAGTCAAGTTCATCCACACCAGACTCTGTCATCCATGTCTTTATGGACCGTGCTTTGTGCACTGGTGCACGGTCGTGTTGAAAGATGAAGGGGCCCGATCCAAGCTGTCCTGACAAGGTTGGGAGCATGAAATTGTCCAACATGTTTTGGTATTCTGGAGCATTCAAAGTTCCTTTCACTGGAACTGAGGGGCCAAGCCCAAGTCCTGAAAAACAACCCCGCACCATAATTCCTCCTGCGCCAAATTTCACACTCAGCACAATGCAGTCTGAAATGTACCGTTCTCCTGGCAACCTTCAAAGCCAGACTGGTCCATCAGATTTTCAGATGGAAAAGCGTGATTCATCACTCCCGAGAAGGTGTCTCCACTGCTCTACAGTCCAGTGGTGACGTGCTTTACACCACTGCATCCGACACTTTGTGTTGGTGATGTATGGCTTAGATGCAGCTGTTTGGCCATGGAAACCCATTCCATGTAACTCTCTGTGTACTGTACGTGGGATAATTGGAAGGTCAGATGAAGTTTGAAGCTCTGTAGCAACTGTCTGTGCAGAAAGTATTATCACTATACCCTTCAGTATCCACTGACCCCCTTTCTGTCTGTTTAAGTGGCCTACCACTTAATGGCTGAGATGCTGTCGTTCCCAAACTCTTCTATTTTCTAATAATAAAGCCGACAGTTGACTTTGGAATATATAGGAGAGAGGAAATTTCACGACTGGATTTGTTGCACAGGTGGCATCTTATGACAGTTCCACGCTGGAAATCACTGAGGTCCTGAGAGCGGCCCATTCTTACACAAATGTTTGTAGAAACAGTCTCCATGCCTAAGTGCTTGATTTTATACACCTGTGGCCTGGCCAAGTGATGAGGACACCTGATTCTGATAATTTGGATGGGTGGCCAAATACTTTTTGCAATATTGCAAATATATTGCTCGTTGTCAACTCTGACTTCTGCGGTCCGTCACTCAAATAAGGCTTTGTGGAACATAAACTGTGATTCCCTAGTTCCTGCTGTGTTACATGACAGAGACAGTGTTGCCAGATGTCACGAGAGAAACAAACATATAGCTCTATGAAAAATTGTTGCTTACAATAAGCGGATTATAAGCATACTTGGCAACACTGGATGGAGAAGCAGCCCAAAGGAGACACCATAGTCTGATCCCCAAAGGTAATGCTTAACAATATTGTTACATTATTTCATAAAATGACTGTAGTTGTTTGTATAAGATGCTATTGTAATGTTTTTAAAGCAATTTACCCTGTCGAAAAGTTTGTTTTTCTTTTTAAAAAGCATGTTACATTTTAAAATTGTGTTTTTAGGAGGGCCAATGCCAGAATAAATTGATTTCAATTCATTGAAATTTTTTGATTCATGAACTCGATCATGGAACGCAAAGTGCTCGTAAGTTGAGGTACCACTGTAATGGTATTTCTCAATGCCAGGACCTTGGTGTGAAGTTTTGTATTAGTATAATTTGCTGTACATAACATCTCATAAGGTTTTATAAGACTGCACAGAGTTGAAATATATCCTTTATTTCTGAGAGTTCTGTGTAAAAGGCAAAGGCGGATACAATGACAGCTGTAATGTTAAGGGCTGTGATGCAGTTATTTTATTTTATTTTATCCAACTATGCAAGAAAAGAGCATCCTTCCACAGGACTTAATTACAACCACATTTGACTATAATTACACATAATACAGTTGTGTTTCTAACCACCCGCCACTTTTTCTTTTCACAACCCGAGAAGACGTGGCACTAGCAGAAAATGAACCAGCACGTAAACGCGCCAAAAGTTGACGAGTGTGGTTCTCAGATGAACATTGCACAAGTGTCATTGTCTGTAGGTTCAATTTAACAGACAACGTAGATGTTCGGCTGTCTGCTCACACTTAGTGTATGTATGGTGGTCCAAAGTTATTCATTACAGTAATAAAAGCTAATAATTATCTGAACAAGCTTCGACAATTTCAGCAATGTTGGTAAAAGATCATCCATCCATCCATTTTCTATCGCTTGTCCCGTTCGGGGTCGCGGGGAGTGCTGAAGCCTATCTCAGCTGCATTTGGGCAGAAGGCGGCGTACACCCTGGACAAGTCCTGCCCTCCTACTCCGGCCCGGCTGCACCAAATGATAATATAAATACATTTAATAAAGTCAAATTCAAATAAGGCAACAAGAGAAGTATCCTACACTTCTCTTTTGTAAAGTAAATCTGAACAGCTGATATGGACAAGTAGCCACCTCATTGCAGGACCAACACAGATAGACAGACAGCATTCACACTCACACACATATTTGTACATATCGTATGTTCTGGTGTTGTTCTATTGTTGTTGTTGTTTTTGTTGTTATTGTTGTTGTGTTTGCTGTTGTTGTTTTTGTCTCTCTGTCTAATCCCCCTCTTATCCCCACAATTTCCCCCTGTCTTCCTTTTTTTATCTTTCTTTACCCTCCTGCTCCGGCCCGGCTGCACCAAATGATAATATAAATACATTTAATAAAGTCAAATTCAAATAAGGCAACAAGAGAAGTATCCTACACTTCTCTTTTGTAAAGTAAATCTGAACAGCCGATATGGGCATCTACATCAACTGTATGATTTGCCTGAGATGCTGGACAGGACAAAAAAAACAAAAAACTTTGCTGATGATAGGATGACAAAGGCAAAGAGTCTGGTTCGGGGCACACTGTACTTGAAAACCTTGCTTATCTGCCAGGGCTGTAAAAGACATCAGTGATGATCTGGTAGATGATGCCAGCTGTCCCTCTTTGCAGCCAAAGTCACTCGGGTTTTTGCAACAAGCAATCCTATAATTTTACAACAGTATGTAACCTTTGGTTAATTTAGTCATCTAACTAGCCTGATGTTTTATTTGTTCTGGAATAAAGTAGCTTTTACAATTTTTTTATGTACACAATGTGTTGCCTAGCAATTTGGAAAATATGTGCAGTGAATGGCCTGAAAGTGCTCAGCTTAATTTGTTATAAAAGCCTTTTAATTGCAGAGCCATGATTCTGTTGTTATAGCGCGCCCCAATTCTCAATAGTCAGACAATTTAAGCGCGCAAGATGTGTCAATAATAAGTGTATTACAATGCAAAGGCAATGGTATAAAATCTGACCCATAGTACTGAAAGTCATAGTGTAAGACAGGGCTATTCAACTGGCGGCCTGGGGGTGAGTTGAACTCAAAACTTGGGAGACAAACATTTTTGCAGTGCTCCTGTTGTGTAAAGAAACTCAGACTACTGTAAACACCCTGGCAGATCCTTGTCATTCAACTTTGCCAGCAGACAAAATGCCGGGGCCCAAACTTAAGATTTGCATTACTTGGAGGTTCCTCAAGGCACACCTTTAAGTCCTCTCCTTTTTGGCAGTTGGAAACATGTTTTTGTAATGTGCTTTATCTAGCTAAGGTGTTGCTGTTGTATGTTGATTTCAGATGCATTCAGGAGTCTTATGTTCAACTTCTTTATTTATTCTAGTAGTGGTCCTCAATGTGTCATTTCAGGTACCCTCTTTTTCATCTTTTCGGCTATTCCATAATGGCCCGTGAGTTAAGTTTAAAAAAATAAAAAAATAAAAAAACTTGAGAGAGACATTCTTGCCACACATTCCTAAAAACACGAGTGCATTCATAGAGATGACCTTTGACTGGCTTTATTTATTCATTTTTTTTCTTTTTTTTCAAAAGGTCCTTAAAACAGCTGAGAGCTTCTGTAAGGCTGACAAAAAATAGACCAAAATCAAATGTCAACTTTAGAGGATGCTGATTATCCGGAATATACAAGAAAATACTTTGGCCCTTGGTTCTCAGCTTTTTAGAAAGATAGCTCTCAAAATAATTTAGTTAAATATGCCTGGTGTTAGATATGAATAGCATTTTAAATCCGCAATGAAAGAGTTTGGCTATTGACAGCATCACTTACCGGGACCACCAAATCAGATGCTGACCTAACCGTGCACATCCATGTTCACATACACACATGTACACAACTATGCAATTACATTCAGCCTTAATCCTCTACCTCTTCACTCATCTCTTGACATTATATCTTTCCCGCGGAGGATTTGATTAGATGCACTAATTAGACATACTGTAATCTGATTTTCCAATTAGAAACAGAGCAGATATATGCTTCGAGTTAGAAGATCGCCAAGGGCTGCTGTTCCACAGACACCTGAAGCTCCATGGAAACTGATTTTATTACTAAGATATAACAATTAGACAGTTGATGATGCAGAGGAAAATGGTTTACCGTGTATTGCCATAGTTTATTGCATCTCTTGTTGTCAACCCTAAACTGTTCAAGGACATTTATTTGAATGATGGTGCACTTTTCCAATAAAGTCTAACTATAGAGCAGCTGTATGATAATACACCTTGTGTTTGTCCTTGCGTGAGTTTGATGATGAGGAGTGAGAAAGTTGAAACAACATCATACTCTTTTATGGTTCTTTTCAGCTCTGAATAGCAACATTTCAATCACAGGTGGCAGATTTAGTACAGCTTGAGCTAATGGCATAAACAGCCGTATATCTACTGTATGTGCCACGGATCAGTGAGATGTAGCTTCAGAATAGCAAGATCTGAGAGTCAAGGCAAAAGGTGAATCCGAAGTAGAGTGAATGAGCCATACATGCATAGGCACAATTAGAGTACTTGAGATCCAACTGGAAGGGGAACACTTGGTTTTGTGGGTGGTCATCACAATAAAAGTCATGGTATGTAGAGTACCATCACCACTAACAAATAAGTAGGCATATTTGTTGTATTTCCAGGTAAAAGAGCTAGCTTTAAAACATTTCCCACTTTGTGTAAGAATATTGCTTTAACTTTTTAAGGCCAACAAACAAAGTTTAAAGGCTCTCAAAACGTTATGAGACACTACATGCTGGCAGGCTGGTAGAAATACAAGATAGCTCCATTCTCTGAGGACAATGCTTTTATAGAATGAGTTACCATCATTTGCATTTCACAGAAATTCCCCATTTATGTTTGTCCTTCAAAACGCAATCTTGCAGGTGCAGCGTCTCTCAGTGGGGAATCGGAATGCAATGATTGCAACAACAAATGTGACAAAACGTTCATCCTCCTCAGCACGGCAACTCTACTTCTTCCTATTGCTGCCTGTCGCTTCATTTAGGAAGACCCAATTTGTTCAGTCATTTACTTGCTATGGCTTCAGCAGGCATTCAACAAACTTAGTGACACAAACGTTATAATACTTTAAAGCAGGGGTCTCAAATTCAATTTACCTGGGGGACGTTGGAGGCAGAGTCTGGGTGGGCCTGGGCCACATCAGGTATTCCACAAGAAAAACTTTGTTGAAAAAATTCCAACCTTCTCTAGTGTCTTTATATGTATTTTTTAAAACTAAATAAGAAACAAAATTAAAAATGGTCTGTATATCTGTGTTGGCCCTGCGATGAGGTGGTGACTTGTCCAGCCATCCGCCTGAGGGAAGCTGGGATAGGGTCCAGCAACCGCCCAACCTCGAGAGGGACAAGCGACAGAAAATAGATGGATGGATGGATGGATGGATGGAAGAATTAATAAGTAAATATATGTTTGAATATGTGGAATATATTCAAATTCCACTTGGTGTTACTGTCGTGTTTAGCTAACCCAAAAAGAATGTAATTTCTGCAATGTGCATCATTTCCACTTTTTTCTGTTTAGTACGGTAAAAGTCTCCTTTGTTTTTGTGCTTGATGTTGATGTACTACATGATAACATGAACACGATGGTACTTGTAGATGGTATAACATACTGGGATAGCGAGGGCAAAAAGGCGACTGCTCCCGGAGTGTTACCCACCGTGCTGTTAGTAGAAGCGGAAATGAAGAGAAGTGAATTATATTTACAGTATATAGCGCTTTTCTCTAGTGACTCAAAGCGCTTTACATAGTGAAACCCAATTTATAAGTTACAATTAAATCAGTGCCAGTGGCACTGGAAGCAGGTGGGAAAAGTATCTTGCCAAGGACACAACGGCAGTGACCAGGATAGCAGAAGCGGATATCGAACCTGGAACCCTCAAGTTGTTGGCACAGCCACTCTACCAACCGAGCTGTAGCGGCCCTGTAATGACATTGTGCTGTTGTTGTCTACGTCGTGATAAAAGACATATTAAATCAAATATGAATATATGTAGTGTTCATCGTATGAGGCAACGCAAATACAATGAAAATAGCGGGCTGTAAATACAAAATAATGACCCACAAATAATGGTGTGACTAGGGTTGGGGATTGAGAGTTTTCCTGTTCAGATTCCACTTTTGAGTCTGCTAAACATATTGGTTCCTAAACAGTTCTCTTATCGATTCTTATTTAGAATTTTTTTTTCAAAAAAAGGGTCAATTAGCATCAATTTAGTTGAGTTAAGAGGTAACATGACCTTAAAAAGCCTACAGTGAGGTCTCAAGAGGCTCATACGTAGCATAAAAGGAAAAAAACTTTTGGGAAAAAAATATATTAACTTACATGGAAAATGAGATATGTCAAACCTTTATCGGTTATAATTTTGATGATTATTGCTTACAGTTTATGAAAACTTACCATGGAACATCTAAAAAAATGTAAGGTTTCAAAAACTGTAAGCCATAACATTCAAAATTATAACAAAGGCTTGCCATATCTCACTTTGTACGTAATGAGTTTATATCACAGATTAGTTACACATTTGAAGTTAAATGACGACACAAATGGATTTTTACAGAATATTCAAATTTGTATAGTTTCACCTGTATAGTATGACTGAAATGAAAACCTGTTTGCAGGAAAACATGCAACTTTTCTCCGACTCCAATTGAACATTGGCCTACAATAATGCAAACTTTTGACCACAACCTTACTAGCTGCTCTGTGACATTCGTCTAGCGGCAGACGTGAACTGGGGCTGCACGTCTCTGAGCCACTCAGAATCTGTCTCTCAGAAGGCATTTATTTCAATTTAACAAATCGTGCTAACATGATTAACGGTTAGTTAGTATCGCGTTATTGCTGCTTGGATTGAGATAGGAGCGGTTTAAAAACGCGACTTTCATTTAGAATTATTGCATGCCATGTGTTCAAATGTTTCAGCATATTGCTCTTATGTCCTCCTTTTTTATCAAAAGTAGCGCTACTGTTCCGCCCGGGCACCGCCATTGTGCGATCTGAAGTCACTCTGCACATTGCATGATAACGTCATCCCCACCTGGAAGAACTGTTAAGGGAACAGTTTGAAAAATGGCAAGCAAATTGATATACTGGGAACCTTACTTGTTGTTTTGCTGCTAACGGACTGATATTGCAGATCAATATCGGATTGGAACACCCTTACTAAATACTAAATACAGTAAGAGTGCAAACACAAAAAAATACACCACAACAAACATAAAATGGGCAAAACAAAGAGCAACTCCTTGTAAGCAAGCTAGCATCTACTGCAGTGGTCCCCAACCACCGGGCCGTGGCCCGATTGGTACCGGGTCGCAGAAGAATTTTTTAAATTAATTTTTATTTAAAAAAAAAAAAAAAAAAAAAATTTTAGTTTTTATTAAATCAACATAAAAAACACAATATACAATTAAAATTAGTGCACCAACCACAAAAACCTCCCCTTTTCATGACAAAAACGTTCCTTTTTCATGACAAAAAAAAAAAAAGCATCCCCCCCAACCCCGGGCCGCGGGCCAAATTATTAAGCGTTGACCGGTCCGCAGATACAAAAAGGTTGGGGACCACTGATCTACTGGGTAACCATGTCAAAACATAAACATTTTACATATAATGATGCATTCATAATAACTTAAGGCCTTCCATGGCTAAGGGTCACTATGGCTGCTAGTAGACGTACTTAGCAAATTTGGTCATGTGACTCTGAAGTAAAACCTTAGTGCTGCCCGGACTCACCCAAACTCTACGTCCAGCGGTCAATAGGGAAATTTAGTTTGAGACCGCTGACATAGATGATTGAATATAGGATGGCATCTTGTGGCCTAATAAAACCTACCACCAAAGTTGCTAATCTGCCCTAAAGGGAGAGACCAAACCCCATTTTCATTGACAGCCTTCAAAGAACACACACTCATGTTCACACTCTGCGTGTTAATGTGAAAGTCTGGACACTTCAGGGACCTGAAAAGGCCCCAGATCCATCTCCGAGTCTTCCATTAGCTGGGTACAAATATAGCATTTGGGTACAAAATGTGCAAAAACAGCATTTTTTGGGGGCGACACACACACTGTGCTAAAAATGGTTGTATTTTGGTCACTTTATGCACAAAATCAACCAATCAATACACAGCAGAGGGTAGAAAAATCTTCTATGGTGTATTTATTCTAAAACTGTACAAAAGTAGAATTTCTTTCCTTCTTCATAAACACGCAAATATATTGCAAAACTGACTCTCACCTGTCAGTTTCTCCAGCAGTGATGTGATATAGGCGATTGGCAGCACCATCAGCACATGCCGTCAGGAGAGCTACAAAGAGACAGCAAGACAAAGACAGACATGAGGGAAATAAAACGCTGATAAATTGATGTGAACGGAACACGGGTGGGTCGCACCCTGGAGGATGGATGATAAAACGCACTGGATGATAGAGATAAGACATGGGGTTAGTTAAACAATAGTTCATTTGGTCAGTGTTACACTTTGGTGGCTTTGAATGATGAGACTGCTGTGGATATAATTAATGAGATCGGGCATTTATGAGTGCAAGTAAGCTATACTGATACGGGTGGCTGGGGCTTAGTTTTAGAGCAGTTATGGGTGACTGGTGGGTGGCATCTTTCAGGTATGTTCCCTGGTAATTACTCTGAATGAGCTTTTGGTGAGACATTGTTTAAACGACAGTCCAAGGATTATGCAATTTAAGTATTGCCAGTCATGATACAACTATAATCTCCATGTGTTGGATATAAAATGATCAGTAATAATTGTATTTAATTCGTTCCAAAGCTCCTTCTACGGTATTATTTTTTACCCCCCTCAGACCAACTTTGAAAAAGATTACCGGTAGGTTGTTTCATATTTGAGGTGTTTATACATTCAGACCAACAGGTGGCGCAAAATACTTCCCAAGCTAATCAAGTTTTTCTTACGGACACAAACACACTGTTGACCTTAAGAGATGCAGCTGAGAGTCAGACAGCAGCTTGAAAACGTTTTTAAAGGTTTGCAAACAACAAATGAGGAGTTATGACGCCGATTTTTAAGATTATGCTGATTAATTAGGCAGTTAATAAATGTCTATAGTTAATAAATATTTTACTGACATTTTTCTTTGCTGGATTTTTTTTTTTTAATCAAGTACCAGTATACCGGAAAAACAAGTTCATGTTATATGCATAATTGTGTTTCATTGTGTCCATTAAAATATATACAATTGTATTTCCAATCCCCAAAGAATGTGAAAAAACTATTTTAACATCACAAATCGCCACAATTTCAGACTATGTATATTCCGCTCTGAATGTCTTTGGAAACTTCTGTATAGTTTCGGGGGAACGCTTCTGCTCTGACCATAAGAGCAGATCAGTAATACCGGGGATATTCAAAAAAATTTGAAAAAGATAGGCTATCTATGATTTACTTATTTTTTCTATGCCATAAATAAATAAAAAGCCTGCTAACAATGGAGTCAATGGGGGCTCTTTATTACGACCACAAAACTCTCTAAATAACCATCCTGAAGGAACTCTCCTGAAGGAATAAATAAAGTACCATCTATCTATCTATCTATCTATCTATCTATCCAAAATCCGCCAACAATACTCTACATATATATTGTGACCTGACTGAATATTATCCAAATATTAGCAATATTTTCATTATAAGCGATAATACAAACTATTTTTAGCAGTGAATTGATAGCTGATAGTCTATTACTGCTGCATCGAGTCATGCCTTTCATCTGGATTATAGGAGGATTTAGCCATACATCTGAAAAATGTTCATCTCTGACATTTAATTTATAACTGGAAATGGAGACAAAGACACACTACGCCTGCAGGAAGCAACTATTAATTTAACCCGTCGTGTGGAATATGATACATTTTTCATCAAAACAGAAAATATATCGACATCCTATTAGCGGTCATGGCAATGAGAGCAGACATTGTAGAGAAAGCGATCGTTTTATTATATTTAAAGTTTGTATATCTTGTTTAAAACTTAGCAATACTGCTACATGATGCATAGTGTTTCACTAAAGCTGGATCTGTTTAGCACACAGCTTCTAAAACTTATAGCTAATTCTCCTTATATTCAGGATCAAAAATATAAGGTTCTGGATCATAATTTGTCCAAAAGTAATCGTTGTTGGCTCCCACAAAGTCTGAATGATTTGCATTGTTGTTTATGGGAAAGATTTTCTACGTCACGGATCACATGACTGGCTAGCTCATTATCTCTCAAAATGTCTGGGGAATCTCCGTGAGATTGTTACTATTTGATATTATTTTTTTACTCGCAAACTTTTTAAGTCTTTTGGTGTTAGATATCAGATATATGATAATCGCTTCGATATAGAGGCAATGTGTATTTCCATTTTACTGGTGCTTGAGGGGGGTGGTACTTTTGCCACTTTGATGGATAGTGGTAAAACTGCTGTAACACCTTGTGAAAGCCTTTAAAATGCCAGTGAAGTCGAAATTTGCCCATTTAGGACGTGCCGCAACTCGTGTTTAGGCTGATCCCAGATCTTCCATTATAGGTTAGCGTTTTTAATACTGAGAAATTTCACTTGATCAAGGTATATCTAATATTCCACAAAACAAAATAATGCAACAAGTATGTATGATTCACATTGATCTAATATAGACTCAGTTTTAGTATGGCCAATACTCAAAGCTCTAATCTATCGTATCGGAAGTGAAAAAGTTGTATTATGACACCGCTATAATAAATAGGTGTTAAACAACACAGATTTTATTAATTTCTATAGCCTCTTTTACACAGAGATCCTTAAAAATAGCAGCATTATTTATGGGCTTATGTTGTCTTTAAGTTAAAGTGGAGTGGTAATTGTTTTTGGTGAAAACTAGTACCAATAATGAATCATTAAATTAGGATGAGGACACAGTAAGGTGAATGATGCGGACACATTTGCTACTGGATACGTTTAATATGTTTCAAACATCGATATTTTGTTGATAAGTAATATGCAACCATAGATATTTGATACTTATTTATATTGGCGAATGTCATCACTTACTGCGTATCTCTAGCGTGTGTGTTTGTGCGCTTAGCTGTTGAGTAGCTTTTAGTAGCTTCTAAAACACAATAAAATACAAAACATCTGTATGCGCATGCAACACTTAAAACATTTAGTATATCTATGTGAAATTAAATTATGAAATGGATTAAGCAAATAAATCAAACAATGTACTAATATGATCTAATTTATGGAGGATGTTCAAACCAGGGGCGTCGCCAGACAGATTTCACTGGGGCACGTGCCCCACTGTTGATCTGCAGTGCCCCATTAAAAATGTCACCAATAAAAAAAAAAAACGCTTCAGAGTTTTAAGTCTACATAACATAGACAACAGCGCACATACTACTTAGTATGGTAATTGATTGCTACTGTATTCACTCCACTAACAATGAGCACATGGCTAATTAATATGGTAATTTATTCACGTGTGGATCGAGACTTCTGTTGAGAGAGAGAGAGAGAGAGCGGATGAGAATCACTGCGTGAGGTAGGTAATGTTAGCCAACAACAATTTGTTAATTACATTATTTTGATTTTGATTTGACTCAAACTGTAACTCCTAGATGGATTTAAGAAAGTTATTCGCCCGCAGCAGGGAAGAACAGCGAGGAATGAGAGATGTAAGTGAAGTCCTAGCAAGCTAGGCAACATCATTGTCTTAAGTTGATGCTAAGTTAGCTAACGTTATTCCTTGTATCAAGACAAACATATTCATTTGCTGTAAGAGCTGTCGGGGGAATTTCCAATCAACATGAAACATAATGTTGGTTATAGTCTGCTGGTTCTGCATCAATGATGATTTGGAGTAAGCATGTGTGAGTTGAGTGCTTCTTAAATGGTTTATCTTCAGGAAGAAAAACATTTTTCCATATCATCAAGTCGTGAGCCAAATTTTTAAATCATTCAAGTTTATTTCACAGAAAAATAGCACAGTTGACTTGTCTTGTTAATTGGTGTGACTTTGACTAAAATAATCTTGTTTTGTCACCCAAAAAATGGCTACAGCTAAAGCATCTGGTTTTGTTTCCAGAAAGATGGCTGAAAATATCGGGTTTTGTTGCCCCAATCAGATTTAAAAAATATATATTTCCATGTCTGTCCTGAGTACTCCTCCAACTTGTTAGTCGGTTTGCCTTTTGCTAAAATACTCACTAATAGTCACTAGAAAAATGGCTGAAAATATCTGGTTTTGTAGCCACAATTTGATTTTTTTCTCCCAAAACTTTTTTTTTTTCATGCACACATCTGACTGCGATCACTGAAAATGACACACAATCCACTTTTATGTCACAACCCAGCAGTTGGGAACCATTGGTCAACTGTATAACAGTTACTGTAATATTTCCATGTCTGTCCAGAGTGATTGACCACTTTGCAAAAATGAAAACGAGACGTTACAATTTACTTCTCAGAAAATGATTCCCTGAACAGACACACAACAGTTGTTCATTTATTCTACTACTGTGGCTTTATTGTTTTGTGTATATTTTATAGTTTTGTGTATCTGAAATAAGATTAGCCACATTGCCATAAAAGGACATTAAATAATATAAAAGAACCCAGAGATGGTGGGGTGCTTTATTTTTTGTTTTACTTTTGTAGATGTTAAATTTGCAGATGATCACTGCAATAAATATTTCAAGAAGATTGATTGCTCTTCCTTTTTGCTTTTACCAGTAGCAGTTTAGAAGTCTGGAGTAAAAAAGTGCACAAGTAGGTCAAATGCATTAGTTAATTTCAGGTGGTTAATCAAAGATCCATACAACATATTTATGTATTTTTTATAATAAATAAGTGCTAAAAATGTTTTTGCTTGCGCGCTTTGCACGTTCACATGAATGATTTGTGCCCCAGGTGTGCCCCAGTACAGTATTAGGTCTAGTGACGCACCTGGTTCAAACTACAAAGAAGAATCATGACAAATGTCAAGAATTTAATTGAAAATTAAATATCCATCTCATTGAGCTAATCATAACTGATTTAACAACTTATGAGAAGAATTGATGTATTTAGAACACATTGATGTAAATTGTGTACAAATTGAGAACAGGATGTACTGTATGTGTTAGTAATTGCAATGAAAGGGGGAGGATTAGATAAGCTTTGCTTCTTCCTCCTCCTTTTTGGACATGTTGTATAAAAAATATGTAAAATATGTGATGTATCATATTGATAATGTATACATAGGGCTGGGCGATATATCGATATACTCGATATATTGCAGGTTTGTCTGTGCGAAATAGAAAGTGACTATATCATGATATTCGAGCATACGGTCTCACACAGTTGCTTTTAGCTGCTGGCATTACACTACAGGCTTTTATCACTCTTTCTTGTCTCTCCTTCTCACAGACAGCAAGTGCACCTTCTTACATACGTCACATACTGTCACGTCATACGTCACACACGTATACGCCCTCGCGGAGCGGAGGGGTAGAAGGATGGGTAAAGTTAGCTGTGGTGCTAGCGGAACCATGCGAGTGGTAATACGAGAGAAAGAAGGTGAAAATCTAGTAAAAAATGAAGGAAGAATTAATTCACAAGAAAAACAGCAGGGGCTTCATCATCTGGCGGTGGTTTGGCTTCAAATGAGAATGTCGAACAGACAACCGTAATTTGTCAGGTGTGGTGCTAAACCGTGTCTACAAAAAGTAGCATTGTTGCTAATAAGTAGCATCACTTCAAAAGTCACCTGCTGGAGAACGAATAGTGCTTACTCCGCATATCAACATCTCCATTCGGTGCCACACGGCCACAAAATCATGCACAAAAGTGCACTTTATTTGTTTTAAACTATTGTAGTGGCGTTCTGTACAAAAAGTGCACTTTGATTTAGTGTTTTGATTTAGTGACATCATGCACAAAAGTGCACTAATAGCTTGTTTTAAAATGTCTCTGACAATCTTGGACTTTTTGTTTTGGAAATTACATTAATGTGTGTGCCACTGCTTAATAACTATTTAATAAATACAGTTTTGTTCAATTGACTTAGTTGTGATTTCTTTCTCTGCATGGAAGTTTAAAATAAGTATATATTAATGCAGTATGAAGAAGAATGTATTAATGTAGACACATAGAATCACCATACTGCTGTGATTATATGTATCAATTTTTAATTCAAGGCTACGGCAAAATATTGAGATATGTATTGTGTATCGCGATATGGCCTAAAAACATTGACATATTAAAAAAAGGCCATATCGCCCAGCCCTATGTGTACATGTTCAAAATCGATCTCAACCAACCACCTAAGATCAACCTTGTGTGCTTATTGGAGGACATTTAGATGTTAACTGGATGTCGAGCTGAGCGCAAGTAACTGCCATACAGAGATTTAAGATGCAAGCCGATATATTTGTTTGTTGGGGATATCTGACTCATATCCGTCATCTATATTGGATCGGCACATTCCTTCCGACTCTATATTTAAATTGTTGAACTTTTCAGGTTAAACTATTATCTGATAATTGTATACACTGAGAAGAAAGGGTCCTCACATTAATGGTTTGACTTTTACTGAATGCAGACACTTGTTAAGACTCACCTTCTACTGTAAACTAAAAAAAAAAAAAAACTACATTAATAAGGGAAATATGTGACACCACTATTTTTTTCAGAACTGAGTGTATAAGAAAAATTCACTAAACATTACTTAGAATTCTATTATTGCTCATGTGATTTATTGGGTTGGGAATGTATTTCAACGCTAAAATAAGTCAACAGTGATGTTCAACTTATCCAGACGTTTGCCTGCAGTATTAAAGTTTATGAAATGTGTTTGACGTTTAACAGTGAGGGAGCTCCTACCTGTTTAGATTTTTTTTCATAAGCAGACAAATGATGAGGTTACTTGCTGTTTTTATGATACGCCGCTGCTCAAAATGAGATGCAAAATATTTGCAAATGTATTCTCTTTCATGGCCTCTATTCTATTCATATTGAACCGGCAGACAATTTTTAAGAGCCCTTTTATGTTCAGGGCTGTTTGGATGCACACAGGGGTAAGACTTCAAAGATGTAGTTATGTTTTTTTTCTACTTGCACCTTATGCAAAAGAAGCTTTAGACTGCTCCAAAGAGACGGCCAATCCTTGTACATATCTGCTTTATTTGATAATTTTATTTGAATGTCTCCATTCTTTTGTCAGTCTTTAAGTGGGAGTAGGTGAAAGGCTTTGATTAGAAAAAGGAAACCTTATTAGACTTAATCAATTGCGCCCCTGCTGGTTTTAGCCATAATTCTTAAAAGGCCTCTATCCTACATTTCCCACTGTTCAGACTTAGGCTGCCTCTACACTATAAAAAGGTGGTCCTTGGTCTATGAACATGTTCTATCCTGTAAGTTACGGCTTTTGGATTTCATAATTGTATATTTCATCCTGGGCAGCATTGGGGATATGTTTTTGTTTTCAGGGAGTCTTTTTGAATATGATGCCACAAGCTTGGCACATCTATATTTGGGCAGTTTAGGCCATTCCTATTTGCCCATTTTGCTGTGCAGCACTTCCCAAACGTCACCAGATTGGATGAGAAGCATTGGTTTCCATCCAGGATGTCTCTGCATCAACAAAATAATGAGCAAAGGCTGTGAACGCTTATGCACAAGTATTTGTTTGTTTGTTTGTTTGTTTTTAGTGTAGTTGCAAACATCTTAAAAAAAAAAGTTAAATATGGGGTACCGTCTGGAGAATTTTGAGGATAAAAATATTTTTATTCATTTTGGAATAAGGTTGTAACATAACGTGTGGAAAAAGGGAAGCCCAGTGATTACTTTCCGGATGCACTGTAGTCTGTCAGTAGACTCGATATAGAAGTACTAAAAAATGCTACATGTGTGATGGGGGTATGATGCAAACAAAGGGGGCTCAGCTTGGAGGAGGGCTTCGGCACATAATTTAAGACCACCCATTCAGACCGACATTGCTCCCCGTCAGACCGACATTGCTTGAAGATAGTCTGTAAAACAAAATCTATGCACAATTTTTACTAAAGAACCATCATTTCATGCTATGTATGTGTTAATCTGAAATTCCTTGTTCAATCTGTTTGGTCTGGACACCTGTTCACTCTCTCGCTCATCCACAGTGCGGGGTGCAGCTGGCGCGAGGCAGCAGCACACACCTGATGACAATTAAGCGGTAGCCTATTTAACCTGGCTGCTGACAACATGTGAGCGCCGGAACTTTGTCTACTGTTTTTACCATTTGCCCATGTCATTGGTCTTGCCAGAGAACTCCCTAATTCATCTTGTGCCCATCCTTTCAGGTTTGCCTTATTATTCCTAGCATTGTCTAGAGTCTTTATTTGTACTTTATTTTCTGTTTTACTTCTTTCATTAAGTATTTTTTCCTAGCCTCTTCTAGCGCTTTTGGTTTTTTGAATATCTTACCTCTTAGTAGTTTTTGCATGGTGTGTTTTTTGTGTTTTCTGCAATCGCTTTGTTTTGCTATTTTTTGCTACTTCCTAAATAAACGGAATAACTCTTGCTAACACACCATACGTCTCTGCATCCTTGGGATCCACTCACCTACTCGTTACAATGTAGACCGAAAGGATGTGTTTAAAATGTATATAAAATGTATAAATTAAATCATAACATGTATCCTTTACCATTTTTTTTCTATTGAGTAATGTAATTTTAAAAAATGGAAACAAAATATGAATTGCGACAGGTCTATTTTTCTAAGCTACCCTACTTTAGCGTTTTTTAGACAACACCGTTTTTTGTACACCACTAAGCCTTGATTGCAAAGCGGATGCTTGACTGGCTAATGTGCGATGCTCCCCGTCAGCCAGCTGCTTCACATCAACAAAATGATGAAATAAGGCACTTGGGGTAAACACATGCACAATTTTGATTTAATACAGAGTGTCACCTTCCTTGATTGCCTTATTGAATTGTGTCTGAGTGCAGGATCTGTAAGTAAGTCGCTGTGAGTGAAGCGGTTAAAGGAGAAAGTGGGTGACTGATCGACTAGATGTGGGGTTGAGAGGGTGCGTGACTGAGATAAGCAGCTTGTTCCTACTTCACAACATCACACCTTGCACCTGTTTGAGGTCCTCTTTGATCGCTACTCCGCTCTCTACCCTCCTACGGCTTCTTGGCTCCCTGCTGCTCTACCTCTCGCAGGGGTGATGAAGGGGCCCAGGGGCAGCACATCACAAGCTGAAGTGTTCTCTTTTTGTGTGGGCATGTGTGTGTGTGGGGGGGTCAGTGTGAGAGTGGAGACCTGGCTGGTGAATCACAACCTACAGACACTCACATCCTAACATCTGCTTAGCTTATTAACGTTATTCAAAATACATAAAATATCATGTTGATGGGGGTTCACACAGTGAGATAGCAATGCTTCGCCATCACGGTAGTCTCATCAGAATCTTCTCCTACGGGTCCCATGGGCAAGCATGAGCCAGGAGCAAAACTTATAAAGAAATAATCTTCAGCATTGCTTGTGGCACTTCACAAACCCACCCAAACATTCCTCTCAAACTTGATTTGAAAAGCGGTTTTATCTGAGCGAGAGAAAATGTCCAGATCTGTCACATCCCAGCATCTAGCTGCATCACATATTTGATAAGTCTCATCTGTCTCACAGCAGTCCCGGGAATCTCTCACCGGGTCGGTTTGATGATTTTATTCAACGTGTGTCCCTATATGACTGGCATATTTATTTATTTATAACAACGGTAGTTTTGCTCATATTTTGACTTCCAGCTCAATTTGCAATGCTAAAAATCAGCTGCATGAGTAAAATATTATGCAATGTTATGAGACTAATGAATCCCCATTTTGGTAATCAACAGACAATTTAAGCACCGCAATAACAAACTGTTTTTCAGACCATTGTAATGAGATATTTGGTGTTATTATGCAGTCATTTAAAAACAAACCTGCCAATGCACAATATTTTCAAGTGTTTTGTTTTTCTTTTTGCAATATTTTAAATCCCCTTCATCCTTCATATGGCCCCATCGCCCAACAATATCTTGAGCAAGCAGACTACTAGTTGTGCAAAAATGCATTCTCCCATGTCATTAAAATTTTTCAGGCTAACACAAAGAGCGGTGTCTGTACTAATGTGGGACTGTTAACGCACAAACATTGGAAAGAGCGCAGGTGCCTCACCAGTTGATAAAAATATCAACGCTATTTAGAATTCACACTGATCCAGTTTCATGCTAAATTGACTTCACAAATATTCATAAAACAAGAAGTTTAGAAATATTTTTGGCATCTATTGTACAAATGTTATCCTGTGCATTTACCTTTTGGAGTAACCAAAAAAATCCTATATAAGAGCAAAGCAAATGATTTTGTGTATTCCGCTCATGTAAAATTTGACAAATCTTCCACACAACTTGGACAATAAGACAACAATGAACACAAGATGGCCACTTTAGACACAAATAAAGAAAAATAAGACAAATGCGGGTTGTTTTCTTATTTAGTTGACAGTTGAGGACTTTACTATTATTTTAAATTTAGCATCATAACTCCTCCTTTGTTCCGATTCCAATTTTGATTCTGCTAAACAATTCGGTTCTTTACCGGTTCTTTTATTGATTACTATTTGAGAAAAAAAAAGAGAACAAACAGGTTGATGAGCATCAAATTGGTTTAGTTTAGAGGAAAGATGACCTTACAAAGCCAACAGTGAGGTTTTAAAAGGCAAGTATGCAGCGTGGAAAAAAATAAGTTTTAAAAAATAAAAAGTATTCTTATGTAGAATTTAAAAAAAATAAATAAACGTGGAAATTACACAAGAATGTAACATTTTCAAAACTTCAAAGAATCTTTGTAATCTCCCAAGAAAATATACTGGTCCATGTAACGAGTGTATAGTAGTTTCACAGTTGAATTGCTAACAAGAATAGACGTCTAATATCCATGTTTTAGTTCCACCTGTATACAGGGATGGGAATGAATAATTACAAAATCAGCTGAAAATTGTTTAATGCTAAAACACCGCTTAGGATGCATTTTGAGTCAAAATCTAACAATATTCTTCTGACCAAAATTTCATATTTATTAGCAAATATTTTCATAAAAATGTATCAAGTGATGAAATTTATGTATACAAGTTTACACATATATCAAATTATTGCACACTTTTGGATTATAGACAAAAATAGGCCTACAAATGGATTAACCAGAATTCAAAATATTAAAATTCTGAAATAAATAAGATCGTGTATTGTACCTCTGAATGGACTCGTCTGTCGTAGATTGGTGTGAGAGGAGCCGAGTCAGAGGTGGGAGGCTTCGATAGTTGATTTGAGGCTGCATTTGTGACGATGTTTGACTTCAGCTTGAAGGCAGATCCCAGTGAAAAATTACTTCTCCGTAAACTCACTTTATTAGATGCCTTGCCGATTTCGAGTGGTCAAAGAGTGCCACCTTTACCCGAGATCCATAGTTCACAATGTCCTTGCAATATAAGCACATCCCGGTTCATCGCACTTTGCAATTAAATCGCTGATCAGTTCGTCTACTTCTACGATATTGTTGTTAATCTTCACCTTCAGTTTGATAATTATATCGAGCCATGCCCGGTTCCACTTGTTTCTCACGCCCTTATCGATATCTTTCGCTAATGAAGCATTTCTATCTTGAATAAGCTTAACCATGTCTGAAACTGTTTTGTCAATAAAGAAACGTGTTAATTAAGAGCTTCTGTGTTTTCTTTCCAGATTAGTCGCCGATAAACACAACCAATATAAACATAATACGAGTTCAGAAACGCTCACAATAATTGAGGATCAGGGACTAGATATTGTCGGCAAAAGACGCGTGCATCCGCCTACAACGGGCAATGTCATTGGTTGATATCGTCAGCTGATAGTAGAGCTAGCCAATCTGGTGCCTTCACACATTGGCATTATATTATATAAATGACCCTGGCGGCGCCAAAATCGGCGGAATTCCGCGGATCCACAGAAAATTCCCATCCCTGTGTATAACAATGACTGAATGAAAATGTGGTTGGAGGAAACCAGGAAACCATTTTCTGACTACATTTGAAAATTCACCCCCTGAAAATCAGGAGCACTGTGGCAAATAGTTGCTGGCTATTAACCACAAACTTAGTTACTGCTCGGTGATATTCATCTATCCTGCCCTGAGTCATTGGAGTTTTCCCTGCCGAGGTGAAAGGAGAAGCTGACGGCACAATCATGTGAACTAATGTTACTATTGCCAGCCTCCAAACTAGTAAGAACCTGTCTCTCGTCATGCTCATCTAAATGAAAAGGCATTCATTTCAATTTAAGACGTAATCGTGCTAACATTAGAGGTGGTGTTAGTTAGTACCTGTTGTACCAGTATTTAGGCCACATGACTGCTGTTGGGATGACATCTGAGCGGTTAAAAAATGTGACATTCATTTATAGTTATTGTGTGCTGTGTGTTTGATAGTTTCAGCATAATTTATGTCCTCTTGATGAAATAGTTACCTCGCAGTTATTACAAGTGCTGTTACAATCTTTCTTTGTAAAATGTAGCCAAACTTTTGAGCGCTTCTCCTGCCCGAGCTTCTTGTTGCTGTCTGTTGTCATCCCAACCTGCAAAAGTTGTTACGGGAATCGTTTGAAAAATTGGCAATTGATGAATTGATACACCGATAATTGGTTCCTGTGGTTTCCAATTTCCCATTCCTCATCACGGCCGTCTATTTCAGTCATTAGTGTGTGCGTGAATGAGAGGAAGTGATTTACCGTTAAACCATATTTTTAAAAACATATTTACGGACAAAATTAACCTTTAACAGAAAAAAGTAATGATTTCATTGTTTGTGAAATCCTATTTAATCATATTTTGTTAATCATAATTTATAACTGCCCCTTTTCAAGTGTGTGTGTGTGTGTGTGTGTGTGTGTGTGTGTATGTGTGCGTGCGTGCGTGCGTGTGTGTGTGTGTGTGTGTGTGTGTTTGCGTGCGTGTGTGTACATGCGTGCGTGTGAATGACAGGAAGAAAAGCCATGCCTTAATTGGGTACAACTCTGTTGGCACCATCTGTTGATTTAAATGAATATATCCTTTACACAGACACTATAGGCCCATTTCCACCAAAAGTTCAAAAACTTTTAATTGCCGGAACTATGACATACAAATAATTACATTCACACTACAAAATAGTTACACTAATCAGTGTTGTTCACCACACGGATGCCCCAGAAAAGTTCCTGCCCCATGAAAGTTTATTTTTTTCTCCTTTCATTCTATCAAGTCGCTTACGATACAAAGTTTTAGGAACACCCCAACTATATTCAACCAATCAGTGTTAGACAGCACAGCTGGCCCCTTAAAAGTTACTGCAGGAACTTTTCAAAGTCTCACCTACCTACTAAGAACTAAGATTGATCATTTACCCGGGTAGTTTTTAGTGGAATCGCAGGGGGTTATTTCATTTACATGGGTAAAAGGGAAAGTTCCTGTAAAAGTTCCTGCAGTAGAAAAAGGACTTATGAGACAAACCATCTTTTTAAAAATACAAACCCCGTTTCCATATGAGTTGGGAAATTGTTAGAGACAAATATAAACGGAATACAATTATTTGCAAATCCTTTTCAACACATATTCAATTGAATGCACAACAAAGACAAGATATTTGATGTTCAAACTTAAACTTTATTTTTTTTTGCAAATAATAATTAACTTAAAATTTCATGTCTGCAACACGTGCCAAAGTAGTTGGGAAAGGGCATATTCACCACTGTGTTACATCACCTTTTCTTTGAACAACACTCAATAAACGTTTGGGAACTGAGGAAACTAATTGTTGAAGCTTTGAAAGTGTAATTCTTTCCCATTCTTGCTTTATGTAAAGCTTCAGTCGTTCAACAGTTCGGGGTCTCCGCTGTCGTATTTTACGCTTCATAATGCGCCACACATTTTCGATGGGAGACAGGTCTGGACTGCAGATGGGCCAGGAAAGTACTCGCACTCTTTTTACGAAGCCACGCTGTTGTAACACTTGTCTTGCTGAGATAAGCAGGGGCGTCCATGATAACGTTGCTTGGATGACAACATACGTTGTTCCAAAACTGTATGGACCTTTCAGCATTAATGGTGCCTTCACAGATGTGTAAGTTACCCATGCCTTTGGCACTAATACACCCCAATACCATCACAGAAGCTGGCATTAGAACTTTCCGCCTATAGCAATCTGAATGGTTTTGTTCCTCTTTGTTCTGGAGGACACCACGTCCTCCGTTTCCAAGTATAATTTGAAATGTGGACTCGTCAGACCACAGAACACCTTTCCACTTTGCATCAGGCCATCTTAGGTGAGCTCGGGCCTAGCCAAGGATATTGGCTAGGCCAACAATATCCTGGTTTCAGGATATTTTTGATAAATGGGTTTGCATAGTAGAGTTTTAACTTGCACTTACAAATGTAGCGACCAAGTGTAGTAACTGACGGTGGATCAAAAGTCTGTAGTATCATCGCTTACGTGCAGTGATTTCTCCAAATTCTCTGAACGATTTTGATGATTTTACGGACCGTAGATGGTAAAATCCCTAAATTCCTTGCAATAGCTCATTGAGAAATGTTGTTCCAAAACTGTTCGACAATTTGTCTACAAAGTGGTGACCTTCACCTCATCTTTGTTTGTGAATTACTTAGCATTTCCTGGAAGCTGTTTTTATACCCAATCATAGCACCCAACTTTGCCCAATTAGCCTGCACACCTGTTCAATGTTCCATCAAAGTGTTTGATGAGCATTCCTCAACTTTATCAGTATTTATTGCCACCTTTCCCAACTTCTTCGTCACGTGTTGCTGGCATCAAATTCTAAAGTTGATGATTATTTGCAAAAAAAAATGTTTATCAGTTTGAACATTAAATATGTTGTCTTTGTAGCATATTCAACTGAATATGGGTTGAAAATTATTTGCAAATCATTGTATTCCGTTTATATTTACATCTAAAACAATTTCCCAACTCATATGTAAACGGGGTTTGTACATTCAAAGACAACTTCCATCCATTTCTACCGCTTGTCCTGTTCAGGGTTGCGGGGAGTGCTGGAGCCAATCTCAGCTGCATTCTGGCAGAAGGCGGGGTACACCCTGGATGAGTGACCACCTCATCAAAGGGCCAACACAGATAGACAGACAACATTCACACTCACATTCACACACTAGGGCCAAAATAGTGTTGTAATTCAACCTATCCCCAGGTGCATGTTTTTTGGAGGTGGGAGAAAGCCGGAGTACCCAAGGGGAACCCACGCAGTCACGGGTAGAACATGCAAACTCCACACAGAAAGATCCCGAGCCCAGGATCAAACCCAGGACCTTTTTAAAAAATATATATGTAAAAAAATATATAATGATTTGATAATGTTTATTTCCAATTTCATCGTATTTCTGAACTGCACTTTTTTCACATGGGTCTAGTCTTGTATTGCACCTGGACTTCTCCAAGTCATTGTTGTGTGTGAGTGACAGGAAGACCAGCACTGGGTTATTCGGGAACTAGTCATTTGGCTTTTGCACGTTCGCATCTCAAGACAGTTTGCTAGTCTTGTAATCGTGTCAACGTAGCAGTCATTCAGTCAACAAGTGCTAAAGTATTCAAAAGTTTTATTTCACTTTATTATGATTACTTTCTTTGTCATTAAGAGCTAATGCTTGTGGCAAATTAGGTTTACAGATTTTAACAAAGTCACAGTCAATCTGCGTCTCAGGGCAAGAGACTCATGCTGCATATACATGCAGCATATGGCAGTGCAGGGGAACTTTCTATCGTACTGAATTGGCTTGGTTTGAATATGCTAATTTTTAGGTGGCAATCGAGGAGACAAAGGATGATTAAAGTTGTGGAAAGGAAGGTTATTTATGATGAATATATAATTAAAAGGGGTTCTCACAGGGAATGTGATCAGAGGGCAAAGAGAGAGGTCATGTTAAGTGACAATGTAGCACATGTGGTGCAGCAGAGGCTACAAAGGCTCCATAGCATTTATGAGCAAAAGCAACGGTGAAGCGCTAATGAATGTAGAAAGACAAATAAAGTTAGTGACTTTGTTGCTGACCATTGATTTATGACCACAGTATGTGACCACATGCCAATCCATAACAAAACCTCTCAAAAAGTTTACCAGCCTCTTCTGTCATGAAAATGATGGCAGTTTCAAGCTTGGTGTACCTTTACTCCATAGCACGTGAAGGTAGTCCTTATCCAAAGGCTGATTCAGGATGATCAAACCAATCTTCTGTTTGCCTGTTGAATCAAATAAAGACAATATCAGTGATTGTTGCTGGGCACACACGTCTTGCGTCTCTGATGCATTCAAATATAAAAGATTGCAGTAAACCCCCGATCCATGCGTCCCAGGGACGCACTTCATTTTTACCATGAAACTTTAACAACCAACTTTGTCAGCAGACCAGACAAGTACCGTTTCAACCCTCACGCATCTTTGCTTAGGGCAAATGTGATTGTCTGTATATAGTCTCGCCACTGTCACAACATGCTAGTTTAGCTGGTACCAAAATAATGCAAAAATGCTACAGAAGATTAAGATCAAACCTATTGCTGATCAGCAGACTATTACAGCTGTATTTTCTGCTTCCAGTTCCACTGATCAGACAAGTGATAGTAACTCAACATTGCCTGTATTGTCTCCTCAACTGTGCCTGATACCAAATTAGGTTGCTCTACTTTCTGCATCTTCCTCCCCCAAAAAGTAAACTTTTCTCAATCTTTGGCTTGCTATCACATAAAAAAGGCTGCACTTTTCAGACAACATTTGTTCTGTCTACACTGGACAGTAAATCTGATTTGTTTGCCCTCAAGTGACACAGTTTGAAAAAAATTTTGCCAGCCTAAACACTACAAAGCTCTTGAAATCCGATATTTTCCCATCCGTTTTGGGCCAAATCAGGAGGTAGTTTGAATCCAGTTGGACAACAATCTGATCTTTTTAACGACACTGCGACCTGTTTGCCACTTTTACGTCATTGTGGAGAGGCAAAGCCAACTGGCTGACGGCGGGGCAGGACATGCTGTAATGTAGCCCTGCTCAAGATGGCGGCAAGGAGGCGGAGAATGTGGTGGAGCGGAGAGGCGGGGCGTGCTGGAAGCGCCGCCGCCGCAATCTAATGCAGGTGCATGGATCGCGCACCGGCACACAATTGACATTTCTCCTCTGGCTGTATAGGAGGGAAAGAGTAGGAGAAGCAGCAGCAGAACCTAACGAGCGAAAACGGCCGAGAGCCAGCCGAGAGCCAGCCGAAGACAGCGACGAAGATGCGGCCGACTGAAAGCGAGCGAGGAGCGAGCAGGAGCAGCTGAAAAGCGATCGGACCAAAAGACAAAGCTTGTGTTATTGAATAATAAACAAGAGTCAAACCTGCAAAAGCATGTCCTTCCTTGATGGTCCATGCAACCCACACGACGACGGCAAGAGGCGGTCACAAGTGGCGCCCAACTCGGAAGGACCATCGGAGGCGAGGGAGGACGATTTCCTCTGGACGCTCGTCGGCCCGTTCACCGAGCTGGCGGCAAGCAGCCGTCAAAATTGTCACCTCATGCAGGCGCTGGCGGACAAGATGGGGGGAGGCGGCGACGCCCCCCCCCCCCCAAAGAAGAAGTCAAGGAGGACGCCTGTGAAGTTTTGGCTGAAGCGTCCCACCTGGAAGGCGGGGCTGGGGAGGCTGCAGTGGTGTCTGCAGACCAGCAGAGCGAGCTGTCGGCCAACGAGAGGGAGGACGAGCTTGCCTTGGTAAAGGAGAGGATTAGTAGAGCTGAGAAAAGAGTCGCGGAAGTAGAAGAGAGGAAAATGACTGAAGAAAAGGCCAAGGAAAAAGAAGAGAGGATAAGACGAGAAGAAGAAGAGCAGGAAAGACAAGCAGAGGGTGAGGGAGACGGCAGTGCAGAGGAGGCGCCCCCTGCTGAGGAGACAGATGCATAGCTGGTGGAGCGTGCAGCAGAAGAGCAAGAAGAAGAAGTGAAAGACATGGTGGTGGTAGAGGAGGAAGAAGAAGAAGAAAAACAGTATGATGATGATGAAGAAGGGGAAAAAGTGGTGGTGCTGGAAGAAAAAGAAGAAGTGAAAGAAGAAGAAAAACAAGTCAAAGAGGACAAAGAAGAAGTCAAAGAAAAGGTCAAAGAGGACAAAGAAGAAGAAGACAAAGAAAAGGTCAAAGTTGATGAAGAAAAGGACAAGGAAGAAGAAGACAAAGAAAAGGTCAAAGAGGACGAAGAAGAAGAAGACAAAGAAAAGGTCAAAGAGGACGAAGAAGACAGAGAAAAGGTCAAAGAGGACGAAGAAAAGGTCAAAGAAAGGTATGAAGAAAAACAAAAAGAAAAGGTCAAAGAGGATGAAGAAGCGGAAGTACAACCACAAGACGAAGAAGTGTTAGAGGAAGAAGACAAGCTCGCCTTGGTGGAGGAAGTGATGGAAGAAGAGAAGACAGGTGGCCGGGGCAGTTTTTTTTCCCGCCCCTTCAAAAAAGGGAAGGGGGAGTAGGCTCAGCCGGGAGGAATCCCGTCTTGCGATGGAGGACTGTGGAGAGGCGGAGCCGACGGGCCGACGGCGGGGCAGGACATGCTGTAGCCCTGCTCAAGATGTGGGCAAGGAGGCGGAGAATGTGGCGGAAGGGAGAGGTGGGGCGTACCGGGAGCGGCGCCGCTACAATTAAAATCAGGTGCGTGGCTCAAACACCGAAGAATTATTAACATTTCTCCTGACAATGTATAAAAGAGGCGAAGGAGGAGAGAACAGGGATAAGGAGTTGGAGAGACCGCTGCACATGCAGCACAAGAGTGACAGGGAGAAGACGGCGACGAAAGAGCGTGCAGCAGAGGAGGAGCTGAAAAGCAACCCGGCAAAAGACTTGATTTATTGAAAGAATAAACAAGAGTCAAACCTGCACAAGCAACATGTCCTTCCTTGATGGTCCATGCAACCCGCACGACGACGGCAGGAGTCGGTCACAGTCATCTTTGGTCTAATTACGTCTTTCATGTGCACAGCATGATCACTTTCCTTTTTGCAACTCCCTTCTTCTTCCTGCAGTTGTTTTTGTTCTATTTCATCTACACAACAGCCACGGCACAAATCCATTTACACACTGATTCGTGATTTCCTTGTTTTCTCGTGTAGTAGCAACTTTATTGTTCATTTACGGAATTCAGTCAGCTTAATTTTTTTTCACATTATCGAACTGTGCAAGTAAGTGACAGAGACCACATTGGGGCCACATTTGGGCCTGTGTGCATTTATAATGGAGTTTGATAAAGATCATATTTTACATGTATATTAAACAGTCAGCAGGAAAAAAATCTAATTTTGAAAAACTGAGATCTGGTCCACATTGGCCTACAGTGTAAACATAGTCTTAACATTTGCACTACTCACAACAAAACAGGCACAACTCGTCCAATCAAATCCAATTATATTATTATTGCACTACTCACAACAAAACAGGCACAACTCGTCCAATCAAATCCAATTATATTATTAAGCGCTTTTTCATACATTAAAAAAATGCAACACAAAGTGTTTTAAAAAAGTGTAAAAACAATACCCCGATGACCCACCTGCCCCCATCATCAGTCAGACACATGAAGGCACACACACACACAAAAATGAATGCATGATTGAGCACAGAGGAGCCAGGTGAAGAAACACTATCACAGGAGCCATTTGCACCGGCACGTCACCAGAACATGGCCACAAAGCCATGGCCGATATGCTGTAATTCTGATACAGAGGGCTCTCTCCGACCAATACTGGAAATTAAGAATAATTGTTTTGTCCGTCTTAAAATCATCACGTTTATTGAACAGTTTTGATACTGTTTTTTTTTTATTTAAATGTCAGTCTATAATTTTGGTGCAACGAAAGGATTTTTCTTTTTTTTGTTTGTATTTCATGACCTGTGACGGTTAGGATATGTTTGGATTTTTGTTTAAATTCAGATACTTAAACATAAAATTAATCCTTCTGTTAATTATAAGTATACCATACCACCACCAAATTAGTTTAATACTACATTTTTCAAAAAATAATAATTTAGGAAATAGAAATGAGCAGTTAGGAACTTGTTACCATTAGCAGTTTACAGAATATTAGATGTTTTTAAAGCTTCTTAATTATTAAAATTATTTATATTGAAGAAAAAATGCTTGTCTTTCAGAGGAATGTGTTTGGTGTTCCGGCTCAGATGTGTTGATGTTGTTATAGGATATACAATCAATGATTGGTAACATTAGCTGACAACACACAAAGCTAATGCACACACACATTTTCAACAGACTTTTTTACGTCATTTCATGCTGAAAGTTATAAGAAGGCCGGATATTTTGATTCACGGAAACCTCTTATGCAAAACTGACTTTCCTTACCTATTGGTACCTGTTTTTGTGTATTTTGGATCTCCATAAGTCCCGAAAATGTTAAATCAAACCATGGAGGCATGGTAGAGATGTTAATAAAACAATCTTGACTTCCTTTATAATTCCTCCAAACAAGCCGCTTAAAATGTTCCCCATTGGGAGGTTTTTCCCATTTGTGACATCAGCGGACATCTCCATAGTAGTCAAGGAGGCCAATAACCGATATTTGGAGCCGATATTCATTTGCAATAAAAGTTAGCTAAACATGAATAGGATATGTCGGTAAACAGCTTGACAAGGCTTTAAGTTGTTTTTTTTTGTAAAAATGTTCTGCTAATGTTGTGTTTAATTTAGCACAAAAAACATTAGGGGATTTCACCAACACCTTTATCATGTGTGCCTAAGAGAAGCATGTAAATTTACATTTTAAAACCATTTGGGAATGGTAAAAATATGGGATTTCTGTACGTCACAATCTCTCGACATCTACTCAATTTTTACAATTCTATAGCAATTTATAAATTTCATACATTGTAAGGTTTCCGTGTGAGCAACCGTGAAATATTGTGAATATTTAAATAAAAATAAATCTGTGCTTTGTCACATAGCTTATTGTTGAGACATTTTTCAAGCAGGCTGACATTTCGTCCTCTTTGTTACATAAAGTATGGGAAAGTGAGAGCTGGTGCCTGCTCTTATTTACTTATACAACAAGAATCCTATTTGTAAATTTAGACACAGTTAGGATTTTTGGCAGAGATATATTTTCTGTTGTTCTTATGTTCATCCATCGCTGTTCATCCATCTATCTATCCATCTTCTACCACTATGGTGAATCATGGATCATTAAACACGGCGCTCTCCTTTAATGAGCCAACGCGCCGAGTGTTGCAGACAAAGACTGTCATGCAACTCCATCGCTGCAGTAGAGACAAACGGAAAGAAGATGTCAGAAAACCAAAACAAAATCTGGAATTCCCGGCAAGTTCATGTCAGCAGAGGAGCTGTACTGGAGACTATCAGCACTGCATTAAAAGGAGAGAGAGGGGGGACGTGGCCGCGTGAGCAGCAGCTGAGCAGACTGGGAAAGACTTCTCACAAGAACTCAAATAAATGCCTTGTCAGATATCATATTAGGGGAGAATTATCGACAGAGAGAGTAATTTAAATTTAAATTTTAAAAAACTCCATGGCGAACTAATTGGTACTTGAACAGGTGGTATTACTAAATATACTTAACTAATTATTTTTAATTTTTTTCAAAAACAACTGATGATATTGTTATGTTGTCATTTAAAAAAAAAAAAAGACTGATATTTGTCAAAATTCCAAATATCGGCATTGATAATCACTCAATCCCTAGTGGAGACCAACGGAATTTTCCAGGGACCCCTCTAATCACTAACTGTCGTTCCCGGGGACTCACTCCATTGGAAACCTATGGACATTACTACAATATCAAACATTTACATTTGTCTAAACATACTGTACTTTTATGAACAATTTAAACTGTCAAAACTAACAAAATAGCTATTGAAAATCCAGTATTGTGGGAACTAGCTCTTAATGTGTTTAAAACTTGCAGCACAGTAATGTGAATAACCCCGCCAGGCTAAAAGCAAGACAGTGGAATACGATGACCTTGGTAACACACCTGCTGCAGCGACATGACAATACAGCCCTTTAAAAGCAGCACAAGCAACAACAAAAAACATGTCAACCTGTCGTCTCCCCATCTAAGAACCTCCATGCTTCATTGTCAAAGTATCTGTCCTGGGATGAATCGTTTCACAAATCTATTTCGCCTCCTCCCTCAACCTCCCATCCATCTTGCCTGGACTTGTTATTTTTTCCTCTCCTTCCTCCTCTTGCTCTGCTGCTAATGCAGATCCCCAGACTGCTTCTTTCCAATTGCCATTTTTCTATCTGCAGGGGAGGAGAAAAAATATAGGAAACACTGCATCCTTTGACAAAGTAAAAACTAGAGCTGCTCAAATAGCCCTAATGGGCTGAAGATTACAGCAGCACCTCTCTCCCAACACTCCTTGACGCTATTCCATTTACTGTATCGCCCACTCTGCCTTTATGAATCATTTTTCATGCATATTTAATGTGTAACAAAAACTTTAAAAACAATCACTGAGGTGAGGTGGCTGGAGCCTATCCCACCTGCAATCGGGCGGAAGGCAGGGTACACACCCTGGATAGAAATGGAAAAGTGATTTAGGTAGCTAGGTGGTACGATACACGATATAAATGATATTAATTTGGACTACGATGGAGCTTTTGATCTGGTAATGCATTTCAATGACGCATTTTAGCTGTGTACAACACATTTGACAACAAAAAGCAAACAAAGCCATTGTAGCGTCCTCGCTAGCGGCTAATGTCCGTCCATAGTGCCGCTTCTAAATCACTGATAAACAAACATGCTACACTACGTTGTAGGAGGATAAAAAAGAAAAATGGGTAACCTATAAACTTGTGCTCTTGAATTAAGCACAGGTGGGAAGCTTGCCAACAAAATGAAAGTGCATTTATTATTATTGTATAATTATTTTACATATCAAAGGGTGTGTAGTGTTAATTTAGTTTTATTATACACACATACTTTGTACTACCAGGAGTTGCATAAGTCACAGTAGTAGTTCATCAATATAAACGTTTTAAGAAATAATCATTTGCTTTTAAATGTGAATAACAAGGAGGTAAACCAGCGTCATGGAATATTTTGGATGTTCCGCTGTCATATTCCTGCTACATTATGAATGCATGAATAGGCTGGAAAGAAAATAAAGCAATATTGAGGAAAAGAGATGAATATTAAATTGTGGAGTTTGAGCAGTGCATTTTACATTGCCTGAAAAAGTTTATAAGGAGAAATGGGTTTCAGGACTGTATTGCTGTGTCAGCCTTGATGTTGTTCACTATACTGGAAGGTCATTTCCAGAAAAGAAGAGTTTTTGACCCTTTGGATAAAAGGGAAGAGAAATGACACAAACAGAAGGAGGTGAAGAGGAAAAAGAAGGAGGAGTGGATTTTGTCAGCTACGTCTCTTAATTGGCAAGGGGTCCGTTGGAAACAAAAAAAACCCACAAACTTAACCAGCCGTGACTTTTCAGATAACCTCTCATGCACGCACACACAAGGAGGAGCTCAGCCTTTTCTTGCACTCTCTTTACAAAGAAATGTCACCTTGGGATTCTTTTGAAAAGTGCTCGACAGCATAAATACCACACATGCACAACCTCATAAACTCGAGAAATATGCCATTTATGACTAAATTTTAGGGTTTTAAATTTCTACCGCTGCGCAGGGGGATTTTAACATGCATCCAGGGGCCTTATTTATATTTTCTGCCAAGAGTTGCAAGACACTTTTCCTGTGAGAGATGTAGCTAAGAAAGCAACAACAGTGTATTCTAAACATATCTAATTACAACAGGAATGTCTCAATATAGAGAACCGTCGGGAAAGCACAAGTTTAATGCGTCACACATCTTTATCAGGCGGGATACCACACAACAAACTTAGTGCGACTTCATGATGTTGGTATGGTTTAACCTGATATCTGCTGAGGGATTATTTGTATACGAAGTGAATCAACACTTAGATTTATAGATCCTACTAAGCATATCTAATATTTGAGAATAACGCTTGTTTTAGTAAAGGCTGCAGATATTTCTAAACTGATGGTAAAAATCAATGGATGAATCGACTATTATGTCTATCCCTTATGCCTTTATAGCAGAGATATTCAACTAAAATGTTTTGCGAGCCACAATTCTCGAAAGCTAAGCATTAGGGGGCCGGACTTTTCACTTCACTATTATTCTTATTTTGTATATTCTGAAGAAGCAGCATCCTGTGCAGTAGACATTTGATTTTGTTCTATTTATTTTGTCAGAGTTACAGGAGAGCTGTGTTTTTTTTTTACTTTCTTCAAAAAAGAAGACTCCACACAGAAAAATCCCGAGCCCGGGATTGAACTCAGTACCTTCGTATTGTGAGACACATGCACTAACCCCTGTACCACTGTGCTTCCCTGGATCGGAACAATAGGCAAAATTCCAAAAAATATCCCTTCAAAGACAAGACTGTAGACGGGCCACTAGGGAATACAACTGTGGGGTGTTGTATCCTGCATTCATTCATTAAAAAAAATATTGAATAACATATTGATCCATGATAAGCTTGTCTTTCTGGCGCAGGATCAAAACAAAACTCGTTTAATTTTCATTTTAAATTCAATATATCACCTGTAATTAAACAGAAACAAAAATTAAAAGCTGCAAAAACTTTAAATGACTTTTTTTTATTAATAAAAGACAAAAAATCATATAACACAATTATTTAGTGTTTTTTCTTTCTCATTCATAAGACAAAAATCCAATGACTAAAATATACGCTTACCACCTAAATCATACAATATATTTTGCTAAAGGTTTCACAATATACCTTAACGACAGCTGTCAAAGTTAACGTGATAATAACGCTAACTTTAAATTCCTTTAACTGCACACATTTCTTTTTAATGAGCAATTAACGCGCATGCGTTCAGAATCCCTTTTGACCTTTGGGCCATTCTGCAGCGTGGGGAACTGTAATGGCGTCTAGTTACTGTTGAGCCACAAGCGGGAAAATAGCATGCAGAAATGCACAAAAAAAAGGGAAAATCATGTTTTGATTGTCAAAGATGTCTTAATGTAATCTGTGATATTTTACGGACGTACATCAGTTGAGGAATATATTGTAGAGGGGGACATTTTGTGCCAAATTGAAATAAAGTGTATATTTTATATAACATACTGTAATTAATAGTCCTCAATTACAGAATGTTAATTAAATCAAATATCACATATTGTTAATATAGAGAGGATTAAGACATTTCCATGCAGCAAAACAAATATGCTTAACTTGTACAACATGTAATGTAAAGAATGTTAGAAGCATTTATTCAGTTATAAACATATTTTACATCTTTGACAATCAAACCATTATCACAACAATCCACATTTTGTGTTAATAATGTGTGAAACTGTTTTTAAACATGGTGTGGCTCTTCCTCTGAATGCAAGTGCTCCAACAGCAGGAATATGAATTGTGTATTTCTACAAAATACAAAGTCTGGCAAGACAACACTGCACTGCAGGTATTTTTTTTATTCTCATTAAAAGAGTGTTAATGTCCATTTTGTGTTGAGAAGTTTAAAAATTCACAATGTTTGAAAAATATTTCATTAAAACAAAGTAAAGTAATTGTTCAGACAGGGTAAAAAAACCCCCCAAAAAACCCCTGAAAATTATCTATTAAAAGTGCATTTTTTATTGACAAACAATTAAGTATATCTGCGATTTTGCGATTAATTTTGAATTAACTCTGGACAAACTGCGATTAATCACAATTAAATATTTGAATGGTTTGACTGTAGTTTCTCTTTGGCAGCATACAAAATTTGCACCCGCAAGGGCACTCGCTAGATGTTAAAGGCTATACGTATTTTCAAGTCTCAAAGTCTCCAATAAAAATAGAAAAAGTTTTTTTTTTTTTTTTTTTAAGAAAAAATTACTATTTCGAGGGCTCTGAATACTTGCTAAATATACTGTAGCTACAAAGTAATTAAGTTGACAACAGTGGTCCCTCCTGATGTGTCCTGAGCTACTGTGTGGAAAAATGTCCCTAGTGGATCAACAAAGCTTTTTCTAAGTCTAAGTCTAAGTCCTCTTATGCACTAACAGACCAGATGCAAAGGACGGGTGTTGGGAAGCAGCGTTATGATACAGAGAGCAGGTTTGTAACGACAAGCTACGTTCACAGAGTCCCATTACAATAGACCAAGGAGCGCCACATATTTATAGCGGTCAAAATTTACAGTAGTACCTCAACTTACAAGCTTAATTGGTTCTGTGACAAAGCTCTTATCTCAAAATACTTGAATCTCAAATTAGAGTCTTTAATTGAAATGAATTGCAATCAATTTAATTGGTGCTAGCCCCCCCCCCCCGTCAAAATAGCAACGATTTAACATTCATCCATCTATCCATCTTCTTCTGCTTATCCGAGGTCGGGTCGCAGGGGCAGTAGCCTAAGCAGGGAAGCCCAGACTTCCCTCTCCCCAGCCACTTTGTCCAGCTCTTCCCGGGGGATCCCGAGGCGTTACCAGGCCAGCTGGGAGACATAGTCTTCCCAACGTGTCCTAGGTCTTCCCCGTGGCCTCCTACCGGTTGGACGTGCCCTAAACACCTCCCTAAGGAGGCGTTCGGGTGGCATCCTGACCAGATGCCCGAGCCACCTCATCTGGCTCCTCTCAATGTGGAGGAGCAGCGGCTTTACTTTGAGCTCCTCTCGTATGGCAGAGCTTCTCACCCTATCTCTAAGGGAGAGCCCCGCCACCCGGCGGAGGAAACTCATTTCGGCTGCTTGTACCCGTGATCTTTTCCTTTCAGTCATGAACCAAAGCTCATGACCATAGGTGAGGGTGGGAATGTAGATTGACGGGTAAATTGAGAGCTTTGCCTTCCGGCTCACCTCCTTCTTCACCACAACGGATCGATACAACGTCCGCATTACTGAAGACGCCGCACCGATCCGCCTGTCGATATCAGGATCCACTCTTCCCCCGCTCGTGAACAAGGCTCCTGAGTACATGAACTCCTCCACTTAGGGCAGGGTCTCCTCCCCAACCGGATATGGCACTCCACCCTTTTCCGGGCGAGAACCATGGACTTGGACTTGGAGGTGCTGATTCTCATCCCGGTCGCTTCACACTCGGCTGCGAACCGATCCAGTGAGAGCTGAAGATCCCAGCTAGATGAAGCCATCAGGACCACATCATCTGCAAAAAGCAGAGACCTAATCCTGCAGCCACCAAACCGGAACCCCTCAACGCCTTGACTGCGCCTAGAAATTCTGTCCATAAAAGTTATGAACAGAATCGGTGACATAAGACAGCCTTGGCGGAGTCCAACCCTCACTGGAAATGTATCCGACTTACTGCCCGCAATGCGGACCAAGCTCTGACACTGATCGTATAGGGAGCGAACCGCCACAATCAGACAGTCCGATACCCCATACTCTCTGAGCACTCCCCACAGGACTTCCCAAGGGACACGGTCAAATGCCTTGTCCAAGTCCACAAAGCACATGTAGTGTTTGATTTTTTTTATTAATGTTTAGACAGAGATGAACAGAACAGAAAAACAGCAATAAACTTTTTTTTTTCAAAGAGAAAAAAATTAAATCAAATCAAATAAAGCTAAAATAGAAATAACAATACTTATACATAGAAGAGGAAAAACAAACATCCACCCCAAAAAGGAACACACAAAAAAAACAAAAAACAAACAAAACAAAAAAACTAAACCTTGCTTAGACTGTCACTTATACAGTAATGACATAAAACATAAATATACTGTACGTAGACCTTCAGTATGTAAACCAACCAGAATACTGTTAAAAAAATAAAAATTACTGTTGTACCTTTGTTGATGGTTGGTCAAAAAAGGTCAGAAAACACCTACACACCCGATAAAACTTCCTTTCAGAACCCCTCATCACAAGTCTAATTTTCTCTAGTTTGAGATGATATAAAACCTCTTTTACCCAGTGTGAGACTGTGGGTGGGGCAGCTTCCTTCCATTTCAAGAGGATCAAGCGGTGCGCTAATAAGGTTGAAAAGGCAATGAGCCTTCGACCACCGACAGGTAATCCTGACCCATCCCCAGTGACCCCCAAAAGCAGCAAAAGAGGATTCAATGTAATGTTAACCCCGAGTACACAAGAGAGTGCTTCACATATCCCTTCCCAATATTTCTTTATTTGGGGACAGGTCCACAGCATGTGTATTAAAGTGGCTTCATCGGCTTTACATTTGTCACATGTTGGATTAATATCAGGGTACATTTTGGAAAGCTTAGATTTAGAAATATGAGCTCTGTGTACCACTTTAAACTGAATTAGAACATGCCTCGCACACATGGAGGATGAATTAATTTGTTTTAGAACTTTAGTCCATTCTGCTTCAGCGATACGAACTTTGAGATCGTGTTCCCAAGCCTCTTTGATAGCCGACATGAAGGGAGAGCCCCAACCAGATATCAAGCGTAACATTACAGAAATGGCTTTTTTTTTTTGGTTGGGTTAAAAGATATTACCTCGTCTATGACATTATCAGGAGGTTTGGCAGGGAACCCCAGGATGGAGGCGGACGCAAAGTGCCTTACTTGTAAGTATCTGAAAAAATGAGAGGGTGGTAATTTATATTTAACAGATAATTGTTTAAAGGAAGCAAAAACATTTCCAATATAAAGATCTTGGAACGTTTTCAGACCCTGCCTTTCCCACATCCTAAATGTAGCATCCAGCAATGATGGAGGGAAGAATGTGTTTGATGCTATTGGGCTGGAGAGACTCATAACTTGGAGTCCAAAATGTTTTCTAAATTGTGTGTATATTTTAATGGACTTATGAACGATAGGATTATTGAGTTTTGTATTTGGAGGAAGTGGAACTGCCTCACCAATTAAAGCAGACAGGGACGAGGAGCTACATGAAAGTTTCTCCATTTCCACCCACGCTGGTACGCTAGAATCCAAGTGATGATGTGACCAAAAGGATAGAACACAAAGATTAGTCGCCCAGTAATATTTCCGAAAATTTGGGAGTGCAAGGCCACCATTCTGCTTTAGCTTCTGCAAGTGTTCTCTACGCAAAGGGGGTTTCTTGTTGTTCCAGATAAAAGATGATATCATTGAGTCTAGCTTTTTAAAATAAGCATTGGAAATGAATACAGGGAGGTTCTGAAAGAGATATAAATACTTGGGTAACACCGCCATTTTGACTACATTCACTCTCCCTACCAACGAGAGTGGAAGAAATGACCAGCTGTCTAAGTCCTGTTGAACTTTGTGTTTTAGTGTATTAAAGTTATTTTTAAAGAGGTCACAAACATTCATTGTTACAGTGATCCCAAGGTAGACAATGCTGTTAAGGGCCAATTTAAAGGGTACTGTGGTGTTTTGTAGTGTTGTGGTGGTCATATTCAGTGGCAGTATTTCACTCTTCTGTGGGTTCCGTTTATACCCTGAGATTTCTCCAAATTTTGCAAGGAGGTCCAGAATAAGGGGAATAGTAGTCTCAGCTTTGGACACAAATAATAACAGACCATCAGCGTATAATGACAACTTATGCTCTGTGCCGAACCTTGTAATGCCATGTATAGAGTGGTTATTTCTTATTGCTATGGCTAGCGGCTCAATAGCTATGGCAAAGAGAAGAGGGCTAAGTGGACATCCCTGACAGGTGCCACGATGCAGTCTGAAGATTTTTGAATAATGGTTATTCGTTAGTACCATTGCCGAAGGGCAAGCATACAATAATCTGACCAATGAAATGAATATATCACCTAACCCAAACCTACGCAGAGTTTCAAACAGGTGACCCCATTACACTCTGTCGAATGCCTTCTCTGCGTCCATGGAGAGAAGGCATTCAGAGTCAGTTTGACATGGATTGTATATAATATTAAACAACTGACGGACATTAAAGAAAGATCGCCTGTCTTTAACAAAGCCGGTCTGGTCTGGGGATATAATATATGGCAAAACGCTTTCCAGGCTAATATCTTTGACAAAATTTTGTAATCACAGTTCAAGAGTGAAATTGGCCTGTAAGAAGCACAATCTAGGGGATCTTTTTCTTTTTTCGGGAGCAGCGTTATACAAGCTTGATTTAGTGTGTCTGGGAGAGTACCTTTGTTTAGCGAGTCTACGCATACCGCTGTACATACAGGTGTTAATTGTTTAGAGAATGCTGCGTAAAACTCACTCGGCAGGCCATCAGGGCCCGGTGATTTTCTGGGTTGTAATGATTTGATGGCCTCCACAATCTCCTGCATCTGCATTGGTGCGTCCAAGGTCGTGACCTGATCTGGAGACAAAGTTGGAATAGGCAGATCTCTAAAGAAGTTAGATGCAAAGGAGGGGTCACAAGAATTATTCTAGCTATAAAGATTGTAATAATAACTTTGAAATGCCTCATTTATTCCTAACGGGTCAGAGACAATCTCGCCATCCTGCGATTTCACCCCCCTAATTACTTGCTTGGCCCTGGCCCCCTTAAGCTGTTTTGCCAGAACCTCCCCTGCTTTGTCACCGTGCTCATAAATGTTACTCCGATTTTTTAACAGCAGATTTTCAATAGTGTGCGAAGTAAGTATGTCATATTCTGTTTTTAGTTTTAAACGTTCTTTGTACAAATCTGGAGAAGGAGTTTGTGAATGTTCCTTATCTATATCAGCTATTTGTTTTTCCAATTCCACTTGTTTTGACTTCCAATCCTTAATTTTTTTGGCCGTAAATGATATTATCAGGCCCCTGAGATATGCTTTAAGGGCCTCCCAGACAGTCGCCATGGAGACATCTGGCGTCATGTTAATATCTAAAAACAGAGAGATTTGGTCAGACATGAATTCCAGAAAGTTTTCATCTGATAGCAGAAGAGGATTAAATCTCCACAATCGTCTGGGCATATTAACGTCAGGAAAATTAAATTTAATTAAAAGAGGAGCATGGTCGGATACTACTACTGGGTAATATTCACATGTCTGAACCTCTGAAATTAATTTATTATCAATAAAAAAATAATCAATTCTACTATATGTTTGATGAGCGCAGGAAAAGAAAGAGTATTGTTTGTCTTTCGGGTGTAAGAAACGCCAGATATCTGAGATGCCGTATGTGTTAAGAAATGACTGCATGTAAGAAACTGATTTAAGTGTTGCATATCCTGGCCTAAGAGATGACCGATCCATCCCGGGGTCCAAACAAAAATTAAAATCCCCTCCCATGATCAGCAAATTGGAGTTTAAACAAGGGAGCTGATTAATAACACGAGAAAAAAATTGCGGGTCATCACAGTTAGGAGCATATATGTTGGCCAAAACAACATTACGATTATAAAGTTTACCAGTTACTAAAACATATCGTCCATTAGAGTCAGCTACATTTGTGGATGGTGTGAACGAGACACTCTTATTTATCAGTATTGCAACACCTCTCGCTTTACCTTGAAAGGTTGAATGAAAGAGTTGCCCCACCCATCCACATCTCAACCGAGCATTGTCTGAATTTTTTAGATGAGTTTCTTGAATAAATGCTATTCCTGCACTTAGATTCCTCAGGTGTGTAAGGGCCTTCTTCCTCTTGACTGGATGGTTTAAGCCTTTAACATTCCATGTTACTACATTAACTGAGCTATTCATTAGTGGAATTAAAAATTGATAGGTTAAAATAAATACTCATTAACAATATGTTTATAATGTATTAAAGGCACAGATGTATTGGTTGTGTAACAAAAGGTAAATAAAAAGACTGAGAAAAATATCAACACAACATTTTGATATCCAATACTTTGGTCTGCCTACAGAGACAGTGAAACAAGGTACCCACCCCCCCAACCCCCAGGTGACGCTAGCTGCTGGAACATGCAGCACACCTACCCTAACTAACTGTTTTACTTCCATAACTAGTTTACCCATCTAAATTCTCCCATCCCACTTACTCAGAAGTAAAATAAAACCCACCAATAAAAAAAAATAAAATAAAAAATACTTTTTTATACTCTCAACACGAACATAAAGTACAATTTTAAAGCATACCCTTGTCAAAACAGTAAACATATGGCAGAGGTAAAGAGAACAGTCTGTGTAAAACACGTAACCATATTTACCTCTTGAAACTGAGGCATTATCACATTAAGGTATGAAAACTAACCAGTCATGAGTTTTTAGAGTCCTCAGCAAACTTCTCCGCTTCTGCCACAGAGCTGAACGCGGTGCGGGTGCCGTCCGCCTTGGTAATAGGGAGCCGCGCCGGGAACAGCATTGCTGGTTTGAGTCCCATTTTATAAAGCTCCGACATCACCGCCGCGTATTTCTTCCTTTGGTTAACCATGTCGGGGCTATAGTCCTCGTGAATTCTAAATGGGTTGTTCCTGAAGCTCAAATCGCCCCTCTTCCTTGCCTCTCGAACCACCACTTCCTTATTATGATACCGGTGAAAGGACACTATGACTGGCAGGGGCTTGCCTCTGGGTCCCGGCTTGGGGGCTGAGCTGCGGTGTGCGCGGTCCAACTCCGGAGGTGACGAGAAAGTATCCGGCCCAAAAACGTCCTGGAAAAGTTGAGCAAAGAATGCACTGGGATGCGGACCTTCAATCCCTTCAGGAAGCCCGATAAGACGAACGTTGCTCCTCCTGCTTCTTCCTTCCATCTCGGTTAGCCTCGACTTTAGCTTGGTGTTATCGGCTTGCAGGCTCTTACAGCAGGCCTCCACTTCAGCTAGGCGCTGATGAAACGTCTCTCCATTGTCCTCCAGGGAGTTCAGGCGTTCGCCATGAGTGTTCACAGTCTCCTGGAGCCCGTCGAGTTTCCCATTTACTTCGTCAAATGATTTTTTAATCTCCATTAGCATGGACGTCTTGAGTTCAGATAGCGAGACTATTAAATCTTCTTTGCTAATGTTGCTAGCAGCCGCAGCAGCTACAGTCGCATGTTTAGGTATTTCTCCCGTCTTAGAGCCTTTAGGAGGCATGGCAAAGCAAAAAAATACTAATAAGCAAAGAACAAAGCAAAACGCTTTCGTGTGAGAGGGTTAAACTATTACATAGGTGGGTTTTAAAAGTTTTGGTATCAGGAGCACGAGGAAAACACACCCTACTCCATGCGCATCAAATCGCTCTCCACAAAGCACATGTAGACTGGTTGGACAAACTCCCATGCACCCTCAAGAACCCTGCCGAGAGTATAGAGCTGGTCCACAGTTCCACGACCAGGACGAAAACCGCACTGTTACTCCTGAATCCGAGGTTCGTCTATCCGGCGTAGCCTCCTATCCAGTACACCTGAATAAACCTTACCTGGAAGGCTGAGGTCCCCCTTCTTAAAGAGAGGGACCACCACCCCGGTCAACCAATCCAGAGGTACCGCCCCTGATGTCCATGCGATGCTGCAGAGTCTTGTCAACCAAGATAGCCCCACAACATCCAGAGCCCTAAGGAACTCCGGGCGGGTCTTATCCACCCCTGGGGCCTTGCCACCGAGGAGCTTTTTAACTACCTCAGCAACCTCAGCCCCAGAAATACGAGAGCCCACCACAGATTCCCCAGGCACTGCTTCCTCATAGGAAGACATGTTGGTGGGATTGAGGAGGTCTTCGAAGTTTTCCTTCCACCGATCCACAACATCCGCAGTCGAGGTCAGCAGAGCACCATCCGCACCATACACGGTGTTGACAGTGCACTGCTTCCACTTCCTGAGGCGGCGGATGGTGGTCCAGAATCGCTTCGAAGTCGTTTTCCATGGCTACCCCGAACTCCTCCCATGTCCGAGTTTTTGCCTCCGCGACCACTTAAGCTTCACACCGCTTGGCCTGTCGGTACCTGTCCACTGCCTCCGGAGTCCTATGAGCCAAAAGTACCCGATAGGACTTGACGGCATCCCTTACCGCTGGTGTCCACCAACGGGTTCTAGGATTATGGCCACGACAGGCACCAACTACCTTGCGGCCACAGCTCCAGTCAGCTGCCTCGACTATAGAGGTGCGGAACATGGTCCACTCGGACTCAATGTCCAGCGCCTCCCTTGTGACATGTTCAAGGTTCTTCCAGAGGTGGGAATTGAAACTCTCTCTGCCAGACGTTTCCAGCAGACCCTCACAATGCGTTTGGGCATTCCAGGTCTGTCCGGCATCCTTCCCCACCATCGCAGCCAACTCACCACCAGGTGGTGATCGGTAGAAAGCTCTGCCCCTTTCTTCACCCGAGTGTCCAAAACATGAGGCCGCAAATCCGATGACACAACTACAAAGTCGATCATGGAACTGCGGCCTAGGGTGTCCTGGTGCCAAGCGCACATATGGACACCCTTATGTTTGAACATGGTGTTTGTTATGGACAATCTGTGACGAGCACAAAAGTCCAATAACAAAACACCACTCGGGTTCAGATCCCGGCGGCCATTCTTCCCAATTACGCCTCTCCAGGTTTCACTGTCGTTGCCAACATGATCGTTGAAGGACAAGGGAATCACCCGGGGGAGCACTTTCCAGTACTCCCTCGAGTGTATCCAAAAAGGGTGGGGTACTCTGTACTGCTGTTTGGTGCGTAAGCACAAACAACAGTCAGGACCCGTCCCCCCACCCGAAGGCGGAGGGAGGCTACCCTCTCGTCCACTGGGTTGAACTCCAACGTGCAGGCTCTGAGCAGGGAGGGCAACAATATTTTCCACCCCAGCTCGTCGCCTCTCACTGCGTGCACCGCCAGTGTGGAAGAGAGTCCAGTCCCTCTCGAGAGAACTGGTTCCAGAGCCCTTGCTGTACGTCGAGGTGAATCCGACTATATCCAGCCGGAACTTCTCTACCTCGCGCACTAGCTCAGACTCCTTCCCCCCCCAGTGAGGTGAAAATCCACGTCCCAAGAGTTAGCTTATGTAGCTGAGGATCAGACCACCACGTGCCCTGCCTTCGGCTTCCGCCCAGCTCACAATACACCCAACCTCTATGGCCCCTCCTATGAGTGGTGAGCCCATTGGAGGGATGACCCACGTTGCCTCTTCGGGCTGTGCCCGGCCGGGCCCCATGGGGACAGGCCAGGCCACCAGGCGCTCGCTATCGTGCCCCAACTCCGGGCCTGGCTCCAGAGCGGGGCCCCGGTGACCCGCGTCCGGGCGAGGGAAATCTGAGTCCACTTTGCTGTATATCCATAGAAGTCTTCAAAGTCGTTTGGATAAGAAATATTGTATAAACAATATCATAGAATGTACTTCTAACATCAAAATTAGTTATATGAAGTAATGTAATACTTAAGTACAGCATTAACATTGGAGAGTGGAATTTTCTGGTATCCGCTTCCAGCTCCTTCTCCGTCAAACACACCAGCAGCAGCTTCTCCATATTTTCATGGATAAATGTCTACCATTTAAATATTTGACATTATTGGCTGGGGTTGGACTTATTTTTGCTTCATTATGGTCCGGGCTAGCAGTGATGGACTAATTGATTTATTTTTTTGATTCCATAAATAACATCCATTTTTTTCTTTCCAGCACTATGCTTCACACTCCCTTTCTCAAAGTTATGTCGATCTCAAGCTATACGCTAATGCTAGCGAGTAAGACGAGTGGGCGGATCTTATTGGGTTCACTGTGGCATTCGCTACACCAACAAATGGCAGGGATGCTCGTGAGCCAAAATTTTACTTGCTACTTAAAGTATGACAATTCGCAGAGGGACAGCTCTTTTATCAAAACACTCATGAGTTGACATAGCATTGTATTTATAAATTAATGTATAGGAAACTACTAAAGCTGGGTGCCATTACTAAAACCTCCTCCATTAGTCACATAAAACCTGTCCTGAAGCAACTCTATTGGCTCCCCATTAAATATCGCATCCACTACAAGATCCTTCTCCTCACATTTAAGTCCATCAACAATCTTGCCCCCCGGTATCTCACCGATCTCCTTCATATCAAGACACACTCCCGTTCACTCAGGTCTTCTTCCTCCATCCAGCTCATCCTCCCACCTACACGCCTAGTTACCGTGGGGTCAAGAGCGTTAAGTCATTCAGCCCCTGGACATTCGACACTCCGCTTATATTGCCACTTTCAGATCTCGCTTGAAAACATATCTTTTTAAACTAGCTTACTCATGTTAATCGGTAGCCTCCATGTGACTTCTCATTTACACTGTTTTTATTACGTATATATAGTTGTATTTTATTTTTATTGTTTGTCACATGATTGATTGATATTTTATTCGTCATAAGTTGACCTTGAGTGCTGAGAAAGGCGCCCATAAATAAAATGAATTATTATTATTATTATTATTATTATTATTATGATACTGGAGGATAATGGCATAGTACCAGAATAACAAACATCCTATAACAAAAATAGCATTTTTTGGTTTTTGGAGTTGCACATCCCCTCAGGACAACACATGCCAGTCCAACTGGGAGAAAGACAAGTGTCAAGGCGGCGTGAATAAATAAGTGTTTTGATCAGTTGCTCACATCACACACATGCCAATTTGTGCAGGATTTGCTGGAGATGCAGTGGACAAAGGCTGTGTGTTGATTAAATTGTGTGTAGGTGTTTCCACCAATGAGAGGATGCAGGGTTGAAAGGCAGTCAGTACCTGAAGGCAGCAGGCAGTCCAAAAGAGACAACTCTTCATTCATGGCCACTGGAGGCTGGCTTTAATGAAGCACCTCACCAGGAACTGGGGAGAGAAGTTGTATTTTTTCATATCAAGAAATGGTAACCAGTCATTTTTAAATGCCTGTTATTTGAATTGCAAATATGTTTCATTCAAAGTACATTAAGTAAAAGCAACATATAACATACTCCAAGTCAGGGGTAGGGAACCTTTGGCCCTCGAGCCAGAGGTGGCTCTTTCGATGACTGCATCTGGCTCTCAAATAAATCTTAGCTGACATTGCTTAACACGATAAGTAATGAATAATTCAGCTGGTAATCACAGTGTCCAAATCTAAAGCATTTTAATGCATTTTAATCCATCAATCCGTTTTCTACTGCACCTGTTCAAGAAGTCACATTTATGGTAAGAAGTATTTTATTTATTATTGGGATAGCCTCAGAATAACAAGGTTATTAAAAAGAATAAGATACCTATTGTACTCTAAAATGTTGGTCTTACTTAAAAATGCACACATGTAGTTGTATTCAGTGTTAAAAAATATTATATGGCTCTCACGGAAACACATTTGAAAATATTTGGCTTTCATAGCTCTCTCAGCCAAAAAGGTTCCCGACCCCTGCTCTAAGTCAGTGTTTTTCAACCACTGTGCCGCGGCACACTAGTGTGCCGTGAGATACAGTCTGGTGTGCCGTGGGAGATGAGCTTATTTCACCTCTTTGGGTTAGAAATATTTTTTGCAAACCAGTAATTATACTCTGCAAATAATGTGTTGTTGTTGAGTGCTGGTGCTGTCTATAGGTCGGCAGTGTAACTGTGTAATACTCTTCCATATTAGTAGGTGGCAGCCGGTAACTTAATTGCTTTGTAGATGTCGGAAACAGCGGGAGGCAGCGTGCAAGTAAAAAGGTGTCTAATGCTTAAACTAAGAATAAACTCAAGTTGAGTCCCCCTAAGAAAAGGCATGGTAGGGAAGTTGAACTCATTAGAAAGGAGATTAAAGACAATGCGTCCCAGCTACAACTGGGTTCTATTAACACAGATTCGACTGTATATACGGCAGATACTGCCCTCCAAAATAGTTTCTCTCACTTTGAAGAAATAACATTAGAAGAATTGTTACAAAGTGTAAATGGAATAAAACAAACATGTTTACTTGACCCACTTCCTGGGAAACTTATCAAGGAGCTCTTTGAATTATTAAGTTCATCAGTACATATGCGGTCCTCTCCAATGTTTCTCATAGCCATAATTGTCACTGTCACCGACGTCCCACTGGGGTGAGTTTTCCTTGCCCTTATGTGGGCTCTACTGAGGATGTCGTTGTGGTTTGTGTTGTGGTTCGTGCAGCCCTTTGAGACACTGGTGATTTAGGGCTATATAAATAAACATTGATTGATTGATTGATTTATTGAGGGAAGGCTATGCAGAACAAAACTAAAACTGAACTGGCTACAAAGTCAACCAAAACAGAATGCTGGACGACAGCAAGGGCTCACTGTGGAGCAAAGATGGCCTTTACAATGTAAAGCCAAACATGATATGACAATCAACAATGTCCCACAAAGAATGATAAAAACAACTGAAATATTCCTGATTGCTAATGTTTTTTGTAGGGAATAAATTATGAAAAAAAAACACATAATTGAATGGTTTGAAAAGGGGAGAGAATATGAAAAAAAAGTAAATTAAATTTTGAAACATAGTTTATCTTCCATTTCGACTCTTTAAAATTCAAAATTCTACCAAAAAAAAGAAGAGAAAAACTAGCTAGTTTGAATCTTTTTGAAAAAATTTAAAAAAAGAATTTATGGAATATCATTAGTAATTTTTTCCTGATTAAGATCAACTTTAAAATTTGATGACATGTTTTAAATAGGTTAAAATCCAATCTGCACTTTGTTAGAATATCCAACAAATTGGACCAAGCTATATTTCTAACAAAGACAAATCATTATTTCTTTTAGATTTTCCAGAACAAAAATTTCAAAAGAAATTCAAAAGACTTTGAAATAAGATTTAAATTTGATTCTACAAATTTTCTAGATTTGCCATAATATTTGAATTTTAATCATAATAAGTTTAAAGAAATATTTCACAAATATTCTTCGTCGAAAAAACAGAAGCTAAAATGAAGAATTAAATTAAAATGAATTTATTATTCTTTACAATAAAACTAATAAATTTACTGGAACATTGATTAAAATTTTCAGGAAAGAAGAGGAAAGAATTAAAAAGGTAAAAAGTTATATGTGTTTAAAAATCCTAAAATCCTTTTTAAGGTTGTATTTTTTCTCTAAAATTGTTTTTCTGAAAGTTATAAGAAGCAAAGTAAAAAAATAAATGAATTTATTTAAACAAGTAAAGACAAAGTCTTTAATATATTTTCTTGGATTTTCAAATTCTATTTGAGTTTTGTCTCTCTTAGAATTAAAAATGTCGAGCAAAGCGAGACCAGCTTGCAAGTAAATAAATACAATGTTAAAAATAGAGGCAGCTCACTGGTAAGTGCTGCTATTTGAGCTATTTTAAGAACAGGCAAGCAGGCTACTCATCTGCTCCTTACAGACTACCTTACTGACCCCTGCCCTGCAACATGTTATATGTTGATGACAGCAATTTCCATAAGGAAACTGACTAATTGAATGTGAATTTAACAAAACAAAAAAAATATACTTTATTTTTTTTCGTGGATCCAACACTTGTGGACAGGCAATACGAATCGTTATTTTTAACTGTTTGGTTTAACCAGGCGAATCGTTTTTATGTAAACCTAAAATGTGGACTTTGCGCAACACCAAGTAAAGGCGGCGACTATGAATGTAGACGGACGGCGCGTCGCCAAGTTACCGAGCAATAATGACACCCTTTCCGTTCCCATTTCAGCCACCGCTGGGTAAGATATGTGGTCGAGAATAAAAAAAGACCTGAGTTAAAAAGCAAATATGATTAATAAATGCCAAAAAAACTCACAGAAAACCGCGACTTCCGCTATTGAGGACGTAAACAGTCAACGAGTTGCAGCAGCAAGGAAGATTCAGCAGAGAGAGACAGTGGGGAAATCATGCTACGGGGACATCTAGAGGCCGGTAAAGGAAGTACTTTATTTGTGTATTGTGCTGAAAGACAGATAGTCCGTCTTCTAAGACAGTGGTTCTCAACCATTTTTCAGTGCTGTACCCCCTGAGAATTTGTTTTAATTCAAGTACCCCCTAATCAGAGCAAAGCATTTTTGGTTGAATAAAAGAGATAAAGATGTAAAATACAGCACTATGTCATCAGTTTCTGATTTATTAAATTGTATAACAGTGCAAAATATTGCTCATTTGTAGTGGTCTTTCTTGAACTATTTGGAAAAAAAGATATAAAAATAACTCAAAACCTGTTGAAAAATAAACAAGTGATTCAATTATTATTGAAGATTTCTACACATAGAAGTAATCATCAACTTAAAGTGCCCTCTTTGGGGATTGTAATAGAGATCCATCTAGATTCATCAACTTCATTCAAAACATTTCTTCACAAAAAAATAAATCTTCAACATCAATATTTATGGAAAATGTCCACACTGTCAACACTGAATATTGTATTGTTGCATTCTTTTCACAGTTTATGAACTTACATTCATATTTTGTTGAAGTATTATTCCACAAATATATTTATAAAGGATTTTTGAATTGTTGCTATTTTTACAATATTTTTAAAAATCTCACGCACCCCTTGGCATACCTTCAAGTACCCCCAGGGGTACGTGTACCCCCATTTGAGAACCACTGTTCTAAGATAGTGGTTCTCAACATTTTTTCAGTGATGTAGCCCCTGAGAATTTTTTTTTAATTCAAGTACCCCCTAATCAGAGCAAAGCATTTTTGGTTGAAAAATAGAGATAAAGAAGTAAAATACAGCACTATGTCATCACTTTCTGATTTATTAAATTGTATAACAGTGCAAAATATTGCTCATTTGTAGTGGTCTTTCTTGAACTATTTGGAAAAAAGATAAACAAGTGATTCAATTATAAATGAAGATTTCTACACATAGAAGCAATCATCAACTTAAAGTGCCCTCTTTGGGGATTGTAATAGAGATCCATCTGGATTCATCAACTTCATTCTAAACATTTCTTCACACAAAAAAGGAAATCTTTAACATCAATATTTATGGAAAATGTCCACAAAAATGTAGCTGTCAACACTGAATATTGCATTGTTGCGTTTCTTTTCACACTTTATGAACTTACATTCATATTTTGTTAAAGTATTATTCAATAAATATATTTATAAAGGATTTTTGAATAGTTGCTATTTTTAGAATATTAAAAAAAAAATCTCACATACCCCTTGGCATACCTTCAAGTACCCCCAGGTGTACGCGTACCCCCATTTGAGTACCACAGTTCTAAGACAAGTGTAATTGTTTGATTATAACTATTTTCAATCAATAAGACCTGACAATACAAACTTTTTCATCGAATGTGAGGAGACACAATAGACAGCAGACTCTATAGTAAGACCCAAACTTCAAGTAGCCCTCTTAAGCAGAATTATACCAACTACCATGCACATGTCAGTAAACACACACATGCATTGAGGGGATACGCCTCAGATATGTTGCGATAGAAGGTGTGCCAAGTGTGAAAGCAAATCACTCTCAAGGTGAATCCACAGTGGAGGCTCATTAAAACAAACTCTCCCTCATCAATCAAAACTTGTCTAGGCGTCCTGTCTTGGGGAGAAAAAATACACACACACACACACACACACACACACACATGCACATACACACACACACACAAACACGCACACACACACACACGCACACACACGAGCTACAGTATGTGAAGATGCATGGATTGATTCATCCTTTATTATGAATACATAAACGAATAACATTTATTTGGAGTGGATTTGTCACTGGAGGGATGTCTTGTTCTCCTCCCTAGCATTTTTCATCTATCAAGTATTCATTTCTATTTTGTGTATTTTTTCCCCACATTTTTTCTTGCCTTCTTTACTTTCATTTTATCCATCCATCCATTTTCTACCGCTTGCTGGCGGCGTTTCTGGATGTTGTTGATAAATGGCTTTCGCTTTGCATAGTAGAGCTTTAACTTGCACTTACAGATGTAGCAACGAACTGTATCTAGTGACAGTGGTTTTCTGAAGTATTCCTGAGCCCATGTTGTGATATCCTTTAGAGATTGATGTCGGTTTTTGATACATGGCCGTCTGAGGGATCGAAGGTCACGGTCATTCAATGTTGGTTTCCGGCCATGTTGCTTATGTGGAGTGATTTCTCCAGATTCTCTGACCCATTTGATGATATTATGGACTGTAGATGTTGAAATCCCTAAATTTTTGCAATTGCACTTTGAGAAACGTTGTTCTTAAACTGTTTGACTATTTGCTCACGCAGTTGTGGACTAAGGGGTATACCTCGCCCCATCCTTCCTTGTGAAAGCCTGGGCATTTTTTGGGAAGCTGTTTTTATACCCAATCATGGCACCCACCTGTTCCCAATTAGCTTGCACACCTGTGGGATGTTCCAAATAAGTATTTGATGAGCATTCCTCAACTTTATCAGTATTTATTGCCTTCTTTGTCACGTGTTGGTGGCATCAAATTCTAAAGTTAATGATTATTTGCAAAACAGAAAATTATCAGTTTGAACATCAAATATGTTGTCTTTGTAGCATATTCAACTGAACATGGGTTGAAAATTATTTGCAAATCATTGTATTCCGTTTATATTTACATCCAACACAAATTCCCAACTCATATTGAAACGGAGTTTGTATATAAATAAATATTTAAAACATCTTTCCGTGTAAATGGCCCATTTCGCAACATATGTATCTACAGCTTATAGTCTGGTGTGGCTAATAAATAGAAACATATTTTTTCTTTTAAAATTTAGTGGGTGTGGCTTGTACACCAGTGCGCTCCACAGTCCAGATAAATATGGTAAAAAAAGACGTTGGTGGTGGTTTTCAAATGTTTTTTGAGAGGGCTTTAATGGCGGTATACGTGAATTCTGATTTCCTACATTGTTAGCTGCCTTGTACTCAGTGTTGGTATGACGGCGTTATTATTTTCAGTTATGCATAATCTGATTAAATACTGTTCCCAACGACGTTGCTGTTACTGAGAAAGTGAAGTGGCTCGTTACTCCAGTTTGGTTGAATGAAGTGCAAAGGGTCAGGTTTCGGCCAAACATCCACTGCATGCGAAGAAGAGGGGTAAGGATGATGTTGCCGTTGTAAATGCAATAATGATGATTGGCTAGGTGGGTGTTTCATGCCCTGCTCACACTGTTTCACTGCACACTCTGACACTGACACAAAACAAGACCGCTCCGGTGCAGCTGCCGATGACAGTGAAATTCAAGAGTGGTGTTTTCAAACTGACAGTACCAGAAATACGTTTCGCTCATTGAAATTAAAGGCAATAATTTTTATGTAACATGCACGCTATGTCCAGTAAAATAGCGATGACCCACGTCTGGGTCAATCAACTCGAATAGATTGCATAATTAAGAATGGCTGTATTTTGGTACACAGGATACTTGCCAACCTTGAGACCTCCATATTCGTGATATTGGGGGGGGGGCTAAGAGGGTGGAGTGCAGGGTTAATGGGGAGGAGTATATTTATAGCTAGAATTCACTGAAATTCAAGTATTTCCTATATATATATATATATATATATATATATATATATATATATATATATATATATATATATATATATATATATATATATATATATATACATATATTATCACATTCGGGGTTGCAGCTTGCTGCGGGAACGTTCCTCCAGATGCAACACGGACACTCCGGACTAAAGCGTCAAGGTAGAATTATAATTTAATTAATAATACACAATACTAGACGGACATAAACAAAAGAACAAACGTGCCGATCGAACGGGAAGCTAAGACAAAACTTAGCACGGAGACAAGAACTGGATACATAAACGTGATAGCTGCTTACTGCAAACAACTAATCCACACAGACTGTGGCGAGCAACGTAAATAAGTAACTCTCTGATTAGTGCTCAACAACAGGTGAACGTGCTGAGCACTAATCAGAGATGGATGAAACTAATTAACAGCAAAAGTAACCAAAACAAACACCCGAAGTGCAAAAAAACGGAACTAAGGGAGTCCAAAACTAACAAAACATAACTTAACAAAACATGATCCTGACCAGGGATCATGACAGAGCCCCGCCCCCCCCCATTATTGGACAGATCCCTGATGTCCATTTATATATAAAAAAAAAAAAAACAAGATCAAGAGTCGTGGGAGGGCGGGAGGGGGACTTGGTTGTGGGTCGTGGAACACCGCTGCAGCAGGCGAGGCGGGCGACCCAGGAGCGGCCTAATCCGTGGCCGACGGGGAGGTGGCCCCACTTGGTGAGGCGGACGACCAGGGAGCGGCTACATTCGTGGTCCATGTGGAGGTGGGCGCGTCGGCGCCGTCGTGGCAGGCTTGGAAGCAGCAGCGGACGAGTCAGGTGTGACGCAGCATCAGACGAGTCAGGCGTGGACTTGGACTAGGACTTGGACTAGGACTTGAACTAGGACTTGGACTAGGACTCGGACTAGGACTCGGACTAGGACTCGGACTAGTGAAGTGAATTGAAGTGAATTATATTTATATAGCGCTTTTTCTCTAGTGACTCAACGCGCTTTACATAGTGAAACCCAATATCTAAGTTACATTCAAACCAGTGTGGGTGGCACTGGAAGCAGGTGGGTAAAGTGTCTTGCCCAAGGACACAACGGCTGTGACTAGGATGACGGAAGCGGGAATCGAACCTGCAACCCTCAAGTTGCTGACACGACCACTCAACCAACCGAGCTAAACCGCCCCAAGTTGTATGGAGGAGTATGATTCTGACTAGGACTAGGACTATGACCCTGACTTGGATGAGTGCTAGGACTAGGACTAGGACTTGGGTTTGGACTCGGACTAGGACTAGGACTGTGACTGTGACTGTGACTTTGACTTGGACAAGGGCTAGGACTAGGACTAGGACTATGACTAGGACTGTGACTTGGACGAGGGCTAGGACTAGGACTAGGACTAGGACTAGGGCTTGGACTAGGACTAGGACTAGGACTCGGACTAGGAGTATGACTATGACCATGACAAACTAAAGGTGCAACCCGTGGTAGAGCTAGCCGTTGTGCTGGTGGAGGCGGTTTAGCTGGGGGTTGCAGTTTAGCGGGCCAAAAGACCGGTGGTGGAGGTCGAGCTGGTGGTTTCGGCTTGGAAGGTCGAAAGACCGGTGGTGGTGGCCTCGCAGGACGTTGCGGTTTGACTGGGAGCAGCTGCGCTACCTCCGTAGCACAGTTCCCAGTACTAGCCCCACCTTCCAATAGCGAATCCCAGGTGCGCTCCCTGTGGTCTGAGATTGTCTCCAGGGTTGGGCAGAGGGAGGTCAGGAAGGGGGTAGACTCTTCCCCTCTCGATTGTCCAAAATTTCCTCTCGGAAGAGAGGAAAAGGCCACTGACTTGGGCGGGGCTTGAGACCTTAGGGTCGGAGTCCAAGATGCAGGTGACTGTGATTGACTAGACCTGCAATTAATAAAAATGTCCTGATATTGTTTGATTCTAGTATTATGGTCATTAGGAAGTGGCTGACAGAAAGAATTACCGGTAACAGGCTGTAAAAAAATGTCTTTGTCGGTAACGTCATTGGGGGGCGTCAACGAAATGACGTCATCCGCGCCAGTCTCCAGCTGACTGTTAGCCCATTCGGTGAATTGTTTGGCGAAATGTGTGATGGGATTACCATACAACGGCGCAGTCGTGATGGGTTGTGATCCGGAGGAGGAGTTTGGGGGAACGACGCGTCTTGACGGCGAAAATAAGGCCTTTCTGGCTGGCTTCCGTCTTCGCCGGCGCGACTCCATCTCCTCGTGGTCCATGGCGAAGGAACTGTCAGGTGGATTCGTTCTGTCACATTCGGGGTTGCAGCTTGCTGTAGGATCGTTCCTCCAGATGCAACACGGACACTCCGGACGAAAGCGTCAAGGTAGAAATATAATTTAATAAATAATACACAGTAATAAGAAATAAACAAAAGAACAAATGTGCCGATCGCATGGGAAGCTAAGACAATACTTAGCACGGAGACAAGAACCGGATACATGAACGTGATAGCTGCTTACCGCAAACAACAAATCCACACCGACGAGCAACATGAATAAATAGCTCTCTGATTAGTGCTCAACAACAGGTGTACGTGCCGAACACTAATCAGAGACAGATGAAATTAATCAACAGCCAGAGTAACCAAAATAAACACCCAAAGTGCACAAAACCGGAACTAAGGGAGTCCAAAACTAACAAAACATAACTAAACAAAACATGATCCGGACCATGGATATATATATATATATATATATATATATATATATATATATATATATATATATATATATATATATATATATATAAACAAAACATGATCCGGACCATGGATATATATATATATATATATATATATATATATATATATATATATATATATATATATATATATATATATATATATATATATATATATATATATATATATATATACATCCATGGTCCGGATCATGTTTTGTTTAGTTATGTTTTGTTAGTTTTGGACTCCCTTAGTTCCGGTTTTGTGCACTTTGGGTGTTTATTTTGGTTACTCTGGCTGACCATGGATATATATATATATATATATATATATATATATATATATATATATATATATATATATATATTCAGTGTTCATTTATTTACACATATACACACATAACACTCCTCTACTCATTGTTGTATTTGAATGTGCATTGCTTTGCAGCCAGTAGCACAGCCTTTGAAGGAGCATAGGTATGGGCATCATCAGTGACATTTAATTTGCGGAAAAGGAGTGAGTTTAGGGTTTAATTTTCAATCCTTGTCCTATTCTCTGTCACCATACTTTCCAACCCTACCGGATTTTCCGTGAGACTCCCGAAATTCAGCGCCTCTCCCGAAAACCTCCCGGGACACATTTTCTCCCGAAATTCTCCCGAAATTCAGTATGCGGACCTTAGTGACGTGTCGACAGCCTGTTTTCACGTCCGCTTTCCCACAATATAAACAGTGTGCCTGCCCAATGGTGTTATAACTGTAGAATGATCGTGGGCGATTTCTTGGTTTCTTATCCGGGTTTATTGTTAGGCAGTTTCATTAACGTCCTTCCAGCGCGGTAAATATACACAACAACAGCAGTCACGTTTTTGTCTACCGTACAGCAGTTTGTCTGCCGTAAACAGCAATGTTGTGACACTCTTAAACAGGACAATACTGCCATTTACTGTACATGCATATGTGACAATAACATCTACGGATTTTAGAGAGTGCAGTGCGCAAGTGCGAACACAACAAGGAGACGAAGCAGAAGAACGAGGAAGCTACAGCCATGGCGACGCCGACGATGACTAAGATGAAGAAATACGCTTGTAAGTTCCAAGCTGCAGCTGTGATTGGATCTGGATAGCCTCCGGGAAGAAGTAGTGGACTACCGTGCTTGACAGTGAAGATCTTCCTCGGGAAGCAAAGATTGACTGGTTTTGGGCTAGGGAGAGATGGACGATTCCAGACTCTAGTGCATTTGATGAAAGCACCTTTGTGTGTACCACACAGCAATGTATCATCAGAAAGGGTTTTCGGCATGGTTAGAAAAATAGTGACAGAGAATAGAACAAGGATGGACAATTCAACCCTTAACTCAACAATGAGTAGATGAGTGTTATGTGTGTGTATATGTGTAAATAAATGAACACTGAAATTCAAGTATTTCTCTTAGTTATATATGTATATATATATATATATATATATATATATATATATATATATATATATATATATATATATATATATATATACATATATATATATATTTTATGTAGGTGTGGTAAAAAATCACAAGACTACTTCATCTCTACAGATCTGTTTCATGAGGGGTTCCCTCAATCATCAGGAGATTTTAATGGGAGCATTCACATACAATGGTTTATATAGAGCACAGAGTGGGTGGGTACAAGCAGGCGTAGGGACGTGGTGATTGGCTCATGTGTTACCTAGGAGGTGTTTCCGTCTGTGGCGGCATGTTGAAATGTAACTGTCGCAAGAAACCTGATTGCCCTCTCAACGGAAGGTGCTTACAGACATCAGTCGTTTACCAAGCAAAGGTAATACGCAAGGACATTAACACATCCGACACGTACATAGGATTAACCGAAGGAGCGTTCAAAACAAGATGGAATAACCACAACGCCTCCTTTAGAAACCAGACTTTGCAGAATTCTACAGAACTCAGCAAACACATTTGGAACCTCAAAGACAATAATGTTGAATATTCAATAACATGGCAAATTCTTGCATCCAGCACACCTTACAACAGTGGTAATAAAAGATGCAACCTATGCTTAAAAGAGAAACTGTTTATTATATATCATCCAGATTTATCATCGCTCAACAAGCGCAGTGAAATCATTTCAACATGCCGCTACTGACGGAAACACCTCCTAGGTAACACATGGGCCAATCACCACGTCCCTACGCCTGCTTGTACCCACCCACTCTGTGCTCTATATAAACCATTGTATGTGAATGCTTCCATTAAAATCTCCTGATGATTGAGGGAACCCCTCATGAAACAGATCTGTAGAAATGAAGTAGTCTTGTGATTTTTTACCACACCTACATATTGCGCTCTACCACGGTATCGAGCACTATTCTCTGGATAATCCAATCAAGACATATATATATATTTATATATATATATATATATATATATATATATATATATATATATATATATATATAAACATATATATATATCATTGGGAGATTGAGGGAACCCCTCATGAAACAGTTCTGTAGAGATGAAGTAGTCTTGTGATTTTTCCCACACATACATATTGCGTTCTACCACGGTATCGAGGATTATTCTCTGGATAATCCAATTAATATATATATATATATATGTATATTAAAATTAATACCACGCCCCCGCCACCCCACCTCCCAAAATTGGAGGTCTCAAGGTTGACAAGTATGTCTGTCACTATCTTTCTAACCATGCTGAACACCCTCTCTGATGATGCATTGCTGTGTGGCACGCACAAAAGTGCCTTCATCAAATGCATCAGAGTCTGGAATCTTCCATCTCTCCCGAGCATACACTTTCCCCTTCGAGCTTTCCTGGATGACCTGAAATTCTTGTTTCCAATCATTTTGGAACTTGTACGGAACTGTTATGTTTTTGGACATTACTACTTGCCGTAGTTTTGAAGCAATGCATGATGGGAATCCGGATGTTGTGGGTCAGTGTATTAACATGCCGGCTGGAATAAACACACGCTGAGCAATATCTCCGTGCCTGCCTGCTTTATGGGTTATAGATAAACCTATGGATAACTGAGACAAGTCTCCTTCTTGTTGTGTGTGTAGTTGTGCACTGAGCTCCAAAAGCCATGGATGTTATAACGTTACTGGGCCGGCACGTTGTTTATAAAGAGGAAAAGCGGACGTGACGACAGGCTGTCCTCACTCAGGTCCGGTTGGAAATCGGGAGAAATTCGGGAGAATGGTTGTCCCGGGAGATTTTCGGGAGAGGCACTGATATTCGGGAGTCTCCCAGAAAATTCGGGAGGGTTGGCAAGTATGGTATACAGGTGCAGAGAATTGCACTACTTAAAGGCCAAATGTTCATTTGAGTCCTTTTACCTTAATCTACATTTTTGGTACTGTATTCGGTTTTGTACTTTCAATATTTAATGTTGTTACTTTGTTGTTTTTTTATTTATACATTTTATTTCTAAGCATATCATTTGGCACACAGCAATCTATTGAGTTCGGATGAATGCCAAATGTTCTAAAATACTGTATATAGTTTTTAGAAATAATATAAACATCTTTAATTTTAAAGATGTTATCAAACGTAATGAAGTGTATAAAATAACCAAAAACAATAATTCCACACTTACTTTGCTGTGTAGCTAATTACTCATAGAACGAGTCCACTGAGTTACGAACTCAATTACCTTTTGGGAGAAGTAATTATTATCTGTAACCAATTACTTTAAGGTAAAATGACCAAGACTGCTGTTTTTTGCTGTCTAGAACCAAAAAAAAGTGAAATAAGTGTGTTTTTTTCTCACAAAGAAACGGATAGGATGATGGGCAATATACAATTTAAAAAAAGTGGATTTTCCTGACTCAAAAACAACCCGATGGATTATGAAACATACACTATATTGCTAAAAGTATTTGGCCACCCATCCAAATGATCAGAATCAGATGTCCTAATAACTTGGCCCGGCCACAGGTGTATAAAATCAAGCACTTAGGCATGGAGATTGTTTCTACAAACATTTGAGCGCAGTGATTTAGAGTGGAACTGTCATAGAATGCCACCTGTGCAAAAAATCCAGTCGTGAAATTTCCTCGCTCCTAAATATTCCAAAGTCAACTGTCGGCTTTATTATAAGAAAACAGAAGAGTTTGGGAATAACAGCAACTCAGCCACAAAGTGGTAGGCCATGTAAACTGACAGAAAGGGGTCAGCGTATGCTGAAGCGCATAGTGCAAAGAGGTCGCCGACTTCACCAAGTCCAATGCAAAGCGTAGGATGCAGTGGTGTAAAGCACGTCACCACTGGACACTAGAGCAGTGGAGACACGTTCGCTGGAGTGATGGATCGCGCTTTTCCATCTGGCAATCTGATAGACAGGTCTGGGTTATGACGTTGTCAGGAGAACGGTACATTTCGGACTGCATTGTGCCGAGCGTGAAATTTGGAGGAGGTAGAATTATGGTTGGGCTTGGCCCCTTAGTTCCAGTGAAAGGATCTTTGAATGCTTCAGGATACCAAAACATTTTGAACAATTCCTCTTCCAACAAAGCAAGATGCATAAAAACATGGATGAGAGAGTCCGGTGTGGATCTACTTGACTGGTCTACACATAGTCCTGACCTGAACACCTTTGGGAAGAATTAGAACGGAGACTGAGAGCCAGGCCTTCTCAATCAATGGTGCAAAATTCCTATAAACACACTCCGCAACCTTGTGGACAGCCTTCCAGAAGAGTTGAAGCTGTAATAGCTGCAAAAGGTGGACCGACATCATATTGAGCCCTATGGGTTAGGAGTGGGATGGCACTTCAAGTTTATATGTGTATTTGCCAGGTGGCCAAATACTTTTGGTCATATAGTGTATATTCTAATTGAAATGACATCAGCCAAATGAATGCTCTGCATTAGGCCATCAATATATATCTTCCTGAAAACCACCATCATCTGCAGCAGTCACTTGTTTTTGTCCATTTCTTTTGCCTGAGTTACAAAAAATATCCCTGTTGAGCAAAACACAAATTTCCACTGCAGAGGACACTGACTTTCAGAAGTATATGCATCAACTAGCCCACTTTCTTAATGTGAAATCCACATTTGGTTGATCAATTTGCAAAGTGCATCCCTTTTGTTGCTTTAACTGTACAAGATGAGAAAAATGTTGAAAAATACTCCAACTGTTTTATGCTTCTAAGAAAAAAACACACCCATTAATTTTTTTTTAATGAATTACTTCCATTATTTACCATTTCAGATCTACTAAGGCACTTGCCAATTTGACAGTGATAAAAAAAAAATTACAATAATAAAAACACTGTAAAAGGTCAGGAGCAGCAATGATAGAGTAAAGTAGTTATCTTTTCCGAATGCCGCGTCCTTAAATACTGGCAAAGGAAGATTTTTACCCTCACGAAGGTCACAGTGGAGTCTTTCAATTTAATGTCCTCTATCAGTGAACAAAAGAGCCGCACTATTACCCTGCTGAGCAGAATACTTGCTATTGAATGTGTGACGGAACAAGAAATCACCTCATGTATTTCTCCAACTCTTCACTTGTTCTTTTCTTTCTCTGTCTGTCATCATTTTAAAACTCACATCACTGCAGTTTGTATCGCTGTAACATTACTTTATCCAGATCATTTTGTCAACGCACCATGCGCCACGTGCATGAATTAGGGGGCTTAAGTAGGCCATTTTTCATTTCTATTTGCCACTCGTGATGACCCATTTGAGACGGAGGCCGAATGGAGGAGTTGTTTCCTGCTCATCATGCCGCTCCGAGTGCAATTTCTGTCTCACACCTAACAAATGGTCCGCCGTGGGAAAAGAGTAGACAGAGGCAAAATTACTCTGGGTGTACCTGAGGTCTGTGAAAGTGGTGGCCAAGAACAAGGAGAACATATTACAGGTGACCGGATATAGGAAGTGGACCACCGTTTTTTGGTCTATTCCCCCTGTAACCGCCCCATACGATTTCTCTCATCTATTCAGGAGATTTATACGGCATCACTAAAAATTATCTAGCTGCATGGTGTCCGTCATTTGTCCAGCAGCAGGGGTGGAGAGTGACCTTGAGGCGACCAAGGAATGTGTGTCACCAGTGCATTGACTGCATCGTATGACTGCTGGACTCTAATCTCAGGGTATGATATATGGTTTATTAATCATCCAAGCTTGCAGCTTTGGACCAAGGGCCTGGCACCAACTAAGGTGCACATTAACAAATGATGTAATATCAGCCAAGGTGAGGCAAGAGTAGGTAATGCAGAAAGTGAATGCTTCTTGTATGTGTTACAACCTAAGGAGTACTGGACTGATTTGGAGATGACTGACCTCCAATAATCTGATGTGAGGTACTCTTTGGGGAGACATAGTAGGCCAGGGCAGATGCAATGAGGGCAGATGGTGTCTCAGCTTCTTGTTTTAACTATTTCAGTGCAGTATTATGTTGATAAATTGTAAGACATTTATATAGGAATAGTGGATTGTCTGGAATTAACTGTTGATTTATTATGTTTAGAAGCAATTGCAAGCAATAGACAACTATTTTGGCAGAACTGTATTAAACAACTTCATAGTATCTATTCAGCAGGCTCGGTTGGTAGAGCAGCTGTGCCAGAAACTTGAGGGTTCTTGGTTCGATTCCCAGCTTCCAACATCCGAGTCACGTCCGTTGTCCTTGAGCAAGACACTTCACCTTTCCTCCTGATGGGTCGTGGTTAGGGCCTTGCATGGCAGCTCCCGCCAGCTGTGCGTGAATGTGAAGAAAAGTGTCAAAGCGCTTTATGTACATTGAAGGTAGAAATGCGCTATACAAGTATAACCCATTTCGACAACTATTTATGGGGAACCGTTTTCAGCAACTTCATAGCATCTATCCAGCCGACAACTATCTTTCGATAGCATCTATACAGAGCACAATTATTTTTGGGGAACTGTACTAGACCATTTTACAATGTTTATCCAGTAGATAACTAAAGGGCTCACATGTGTGATGAAAAAATTATTATTTGTTTTTCGCTCTTTAACATAAAAATTGGCTCGTTTTAGGAGGCTAGCAATGAAATATATTGGCGTGCTTCGCAGTAAAAGCTAACTACGAAATGAGCAAAACTAGTTTCTACAACAACACAAAATGCGTTTGGATTTGTATTGCACAATACTGCGATAGAACACCAAATTGTACTGACTGAAAAACATGAGCAATCATATTGCAGAATCTGTAAAGTATAAGCTCACATTTCATGTTTTGTTTGTTCCACAGCTAACCAGACAGGATGTGTACTGTAGTTTTACTTATACACATGGCGTACTACGTGTATCATGATCGATATTAAAATGACTCACTAGATGCAAAATTGTTTGTCTAGTCCAGCTGGCTGGGGGCATTTTGTGTTGATTTTAGGTAAGCTATCCATTTATGTCGAAGAACCATGTGTCCAAATTCCATGTTTGTATGGAACTTGACAACTTCTGCAGTGGGTATTTGTTTTTTGTCTATTTTTTTTTTTTAATCAAAGTGTTTTAGTAAAAGTTACACATTTACATCCATCCATTTCCTTCCGCTTATCTGAGGTCAGGTTGCGGGGGAAAAAGCCTAAGCAGGGAAGCTCAGGCTTCCTTCTCCCCAGCCACTTTGTCCAGCTCCTCCCGGGGTATCCCGAGGCGTTCCCAGGCCAGCCGGGAGACATAGTCTTCCCAACATGTCCTGGGTCTTCCACGTGCCCGAAACACCTCCCTAGGGAGGCGTTCGGGGGTATCCTGACCAGATGCCCGAACCACCTCATCTGGCTCCTCTTGATGTGGAGGAGCAGCGGCTTTAGTTTGAGTTCCTCCTAGATGACAGAGCTTTACACCCTATCTCTAAGGGAGAACTCCGCCACCCGGCGGAGGAAGCTCATTTCGGCCGCTTGCACCAGTGATCTTGTCCTTTCGGTCATAACCCAGAGTTCATGAACATAGGTGAGGATGGGAACATAGATCGACCAGTAATTTGAGAGCTTTGACTTTCGGCTCAGCTCCTTCATCACCACAATGGATCAATACAGCATCTGCATTACTGAAGACACTGCACCGATTTGCCTGTCGATCACACAATCCACTCTTCCCTCACTCGTGAACAAGACTCTGAGAAACTTGAACTCCTCCACTTGGGGCAATATCTCCTCCCCAACTTGGAGATAGGACTCCACCCTTTTCCGGGAAGGAACCATGAACTTGGACTTGAAGGTGCTGATTCCCATCCCAGTCGCTTCACACTCGGCTGCGAACCGATCTGTTGAGAGCTGAAGATCTTGGCCAGAAGAAGCCATCAGGACCACATCATCTGCAAAAAGCAGAGACCTAATCCTGCAGCCACCAAACCAGATACCGTCACCGCCCTGACTGCGTCTAGAAATTCTGTCCATAAAAGTTATGAACAGAATCGGCGACAAAGGGCAGCCTTGGCGGAGTCCAACTCTCACTGGAAACATGTCCGACTTACTGCCATCAATGCGAACCAAGCTCTGACACTAATCATACAGGGAGCGGACCGCCACAATCAGAGTCCGATACCCCATACGCTCTGAGCACTCCCCACAGGACCTCCCGGGGGACATGGTCAAATGCCTTCTCCAAGTCCACAAAGCACATGTAGACTGGTTGGGCAAACTCCCATGTACCCTCAAGAACCCTGCCGAGAGCACAGACCTGGTCCACAGCTCCACGACCAGGACGAAAACCACACCGCTCCTCCTGAATCCAAGGCCCGACTATCCGACTAAACCTCCTCTCCAGTACACCTGAATAGACCCAACCGGGAAAGCCGAGGAGCGTGATCCCACGGTAGTTGGAATACATCCTCTAGTTCCCCTTCTTAAAGAGAAGAACCACCACCCCGGTCTGCCAATCCAGAGGCACCTCTCCCGATGTCCACACGATGTAGCAGTGTCTTGTCAGCCAAGACAGCCCCACAGCATCCAGAGCCTTAATGAAGCACAGGCGGATCTCATCCAAACCCGGGGCCTTGCCACCGAGGAGTTTTTAACTACCTCAGCAACCTCAGCCCCAGAAATAGGAGAGCCCACCACAGATTCCCCAGGCATTGATTCCTCATAGGAAGATGTGTTGGTAAGATTGAGGAGGTCTTCAAAGTATTCCCTCCATCAATCCACAACATCCGCAATCGAGGTCAGTAGAACACCATCCCCACCATACTCGGTGTTGACATTGCACTGCTTCCCTTTCCTGAGGCGGCGGATGGTGGTCCAGAATCGCTTCGAAGGCGTCCGGAAGTCGTTTTCCATGGCTTCCCCGAACTCCTCCCATGTACGAGTTCTTGCCTCTGTGACCGCTGAAGCCGCACACCGCTTGGCTTGTTGGTACCTCTATGCTGCCTTCAGAATCCTATGAGCCAAAAGAACCCGATTGGACTCTTTGTTTAGCTTGATGGCATCCTTCACTGCTGGTGTCCATCAGCGGGTTTGAAGATTACCGCCACGACAGGCACCAACCACCCTGCGGCCACAGCTCCTATTGGCCGCTTCGACAAGAGGTACGGAACATCGTCCACTCGGACTCAATGTTCAGCACCTCCCTTGTGAGGTGCTGGAGGTGGGAATTGAAGCTCTCTCTGACAGGAGACTCTAGTAGGCGTTCCCAGCAGACCCTCACAATGCGTTTGCGCCTGCCAGGTCTGCCCAGCATCCTTCCCTACCATCGCAGCCAACTCACCATCAGGTAGTGATCGGTAGAAAGCTCCGCCACTATCTTTACTCGAGTGTCCAAAACATGAGACCGCAAATCCGATGACACAACTCAAAGTCAATCATGGAACTGCAGCTTTGGGTGTCTTGGTGCCAAGTGCACATATGAACACCCTCACGTTTGAACATGGTGTTCGTTATGGACAATCTGTGATGAGCACAAAAGTCAAATAACAAAACACCACTCGGGTTCAGATCCGGGTGGCCATTCTTCCCAATCACACCTCTCCAGGTTTCACTGTCGTTGCCAATATGAGCGTTGAAGTCCCCCAGTAGAATGAGGGACTCACCCGGGGGAGCACTCTTCAGTATTCCCTCGAGTGGATCCAAAATGGGTGGGTACTCTGAGCTGCCATTTGGCGCGTAAGTGCAAACAACAGTCAGGACCTGTCCCCACCACTCGAAGACGGAGGGCAGGTACCGTCTTGTCCACTGGGTTGAACTCCAACGTGCAGGCTCTGAGCAGGGAGGGCAACAATAATTTCCACCCCAGCCCGTCGTCTCTCACTTCTGGCAACGCCAGAGTGGAAGAGAGTCCACCCCCTCTCGAGAATACTGTTTCCATAGCCCTTGCTGTACGTCGAAGTGAGTCCGACTATATCTAGCGGGAACTTCTCTACCTCGCGCACTTGCTCAGGCTCCTTCCCCTCCAGCAAATTTCCGCATCGCAAGAGCTAGCTCATGTACCCGAGGATCAAACCGCCAAGTGCCCTGCCTTCAGCTGCCGCCCAGCTAACATTGCACCCGACCTCTATGGCCCCTGCTATTGGTGGTGAACCCGGCCGGGCCCCATGGGGACAGGCCCGGCCAACAGGCGCTCGCTATCGTGCCCTTGTGGTTCCAGAGGGGGGCCCCGGTGACCCGCGTCCAGGCGAGGGAAATCTGTGTCCTTTGTTTTCATTTTTCATGGAGGTCTACGAGCTGCTCTTTGCCTGATCCCTCACCTCGGATCAGTTTGTCTTGGGAGACCACACCAGGGGGCATAAATCCCGGACAACATACTTCCTAGGATCATTGGGACATGCAAACTCCTCTACCATGATAAGGTGGCAGCTCAGAGAGGAGAGTTACACATTTCTTAAAAAAAAAAAAAAATGCCTTTAAGCAAAACACAAACATCTAGAAGATGCCGGTTTTATGGAGGATATGCATCAACTCAGAATTACAAAAATATACATTTATGATCTCAATGTTCTAACTATAAAGTGTGTCCCAAAAACCTGTTTATGACCTTAGAAAATAAAAAAAATCTGTCATCACAAATGGTCTGGATTTTCATGACGTTAGGAAGAGAAAAATATCCTTTCTCGGGAATTTGATACCACATAGATTAATAAACTCGTCCCATGTACACACTTCACAAACATCAGCATTGTAAAGAAAAAGCAGCCTACACATTTTAAAATAGAGCTTTGAGCTTTGCCAACTGTCAAAATTCCAACACCAAGACAAGGGTATTAAAACTGTTCGGAAATAGTATAATATGTAAACTTCAGTATAAGATATGATTTGTTGTTGTTCGTTCTGTTTAGAGTTTAAACCCAGATTTTCCCTGTGAAGGTGGAGATTGGTCACCCCCAAAAATAATCATATGAATATCTGTAAATGTACTTTTTGGCCATCCAGATAAGTGACAATTTGATTAAAATTGAAAAAAAAAAAAAAAAAAAATTGGTATGAAAAAAAGACTCAGTATTGTTTGCTATGACACCCCAAACCAGCAGAGGGTGGTAATGCAATTTCATCTCAGAAAAAAGTGGCACTGTTATTTGGAATACAGTTAAAGCTAAACAGGATATGATAAAACAGTACTGAAAGCTAAATACATTAGAATAAATACAACTTTGAGGGGAAGAAAAAGGGCACCAAGCTGTATATTTTATTCTCTTTGGAAATACAAACTATGATTAAATTTCCCGCTGGGTGCCGAAATAGATCACCGGGTGATACAAGGGATGAAGAAGTAATCAAAAGGTGAAAGTCTTGCACAGTGCAGAATGGTACCCCCTCATCTTCCTTGAGGTGAAGAAATTGCATTTTTGTTCCGTCTTGAAATAATATTGTCTCGGGGCAATATCTTGGAGACTAAGAAATGAGTATAACTATATATTGTAATAATGTGTATCGGCTATCGAATAGTTTACCAAAGCGGAGTGGGGCTTACTCTTCTGCTAACAATGTGAAATATTTTCTTTGTGTGTCAATCCAATCTAATAAAGCACACTTTATATTCAATGCACATATGTTGCTATTTGTGTTGCCCAAAACCTAACCTAGATACTGGGATTGAGGCAGTTTCAACATTCTCAAGCAGTGGTGTGCCGTCAGGGCCAGCAAGGCCATCTCTGCTGGCCTAACACAACCAGAAATCATGATTAAAGATACAATTATTTGTTCAATTGCTTTCCCTAAATATCTAAAAGTATTCATATTCTCTTCATGTCATATTATGCTCCTTCCAGGGCTGTTGTTTTTAAGTTACAGTTTGTATCCAATCAGAATTCAGCTAGCTTATGTTGCCATGCTGTACCAAATCTGCCCGGCGCCTTCAAAATCAACAATATCTGTGCACTGTAAGCACACATACCAACTCTCCCGATTTTTCTGGGAGACTCCCGAAATTCAGCACCCCTCCCGCAAATCTCACGGGGCAACATTTATCCCGAAATTCTCCTGATTTCCACCCGGACAACAATATTGATGACGGCCTTAAAGGCACTGCCTTTAACATCCTCTACAAACTGTCATCACGTCAGCTTTTCCTCCATACAAACAACGTGTCAGCCCAGTCACATAATCAATGCTGCTTTTACAAACACACATATGCGTATGCAAGGCATTCTTGGTCAACAGCCATACAGGTCACACTGAGGGTGGCAGTATAAACAACTTTAACACTGTTACAAATATGCGCCACACTGTGAACCCACACTAAACAAGAATGACAAACACATTTCGGGAGAACATCTGCACCGTAACACAACAGAACAAATACCCGGAACCCCTTGCAGCACCAACTCTTCCGAGATGCTACAATATACACCTCCACTACCACCAAACCCCTTCCCCCCAAACACCGCCCCCCCTTGAACTCCCCAATCTCCCGAATTCGAAGGTCTCAAGTTTGGTAAGTATGAGTGTAAGTGAACAGACACAAACAGTTGATAGACAGTTGCGATAGCCAAACAGATCACACGTTGTTGTCAGTAGGGCCTTCTAGATGGCCCTGACATATACGCGTCCTGTGATTGGATACACACTTGGGAGACCCAAGTGAGTATTCTATCACCAGTTGCGAAAACAGGAACTGGCACCGGAGCCATACGAGCCTTAGAAAGCCACATAAATCTCACCGGCTCAATAACCAGAAAGATAAAGTGTTTGTCTTACACCTAGTAATCCGATGTGGACAGACAAAGCCAAGCAATGCAGGTTTAGCGAAGGAAATCGATTTTTGGCAGGCAAACACATTTTGGCACAACACCAGTGCTGAAATGGGGAAATGGCTGCCTCTTTCACACGAATCAAACGACTACGACGATACCACTGGTTTATACGGCCCTGGATGGGCGCTACAAAGTGTGAGTTAAAATATTTTATTTCTTAATTTTTTAAATGTTTCATTTGTTTAATAACATTATTTTATTTTTTACAGTACCACATAAGATATGTTTTAATTGCTGATTTCGGGTTTATTGAATGTTAAATGCACCGAAAAACAGACTGTTTTGTACATTGTTGATGTGGATCAATGCAAAGTAGTGTGCAAGTGTGTTTCTCTATAGTATCTCTCTAGCAATGGTCATGTGGTGACATAAATGATGGTATTTTGAGAGGTAATCATTAAAGTCGGACTAAGTAGGACATCACTGAAGGCTTAAGTGAGAAACGCACGGCTCGCCACTCTTCTTAAGTAACCCCTCACATTGTTTTGTGTGCTTAGCTTTGATGCTAATGAACCGTTTTTGTCCACACCTGTCTCTGAAAAAAAAAGCTACTTCATTCACTTTTTACAAATACATTCTAACGCTGCACTTGTCCACCATAAGAGACGCGTTGTTTTAGATAAAACAACAAATCATTAAGGAGTGTGACAGAAGGACAGCAACGTTAGCAACACGAGCATAGCTGTGTGCGCTGCAGTGCTAACTAAAGTAGACTTACATTTTAAGGGCAGCATCTTCAATCAATCAATCAATGTTTATTTATATAGCCCCAAATCACAAATGTCTCAAAGGACTGCACAAATCATTACGACTACAACATCCTCGGAAGAACCCACAAAAGGGCAAGGAAAACTCACACCCATTAACTCTCCCATTTCTTCTGTTAATAGGTTAGCTTAGGTTACTAAGGTTATGTATTCACCCGTGGTGTGCCGTCACGGCCAGGAAGGCCTTCTCTGCTGGCCTAACATAACCAGAAACCATGATCATAATTAAAGATAAAAAAAACATTTTTTGTTTACTTTCCCTAAATATCTAAAATTATTCATATTCTCTTCATGTGATATAATGCTTGTTTCAGTACTGTTTTTAGTTTTAGTTTATATCCAATTAGAATTCAGCTAGTTTATGTTGCCATGCTGTACCAAATCTGCCCGAGGCCTTCAAAATCAACAATGCGGGCCTCTGTACACTATAAGTGAACGGGGACATACAGTTGATAGACTGTTATGATAGCCAATCAGATAACAAGTTGTTGACAGTAGCCTATCTAAGGCCCCGTTTACACTAAGCTGGATAAGGTTATCCAGGATAACTCACACCTAACTTTATCTGTGTTCACACACAACAATGCCACTGTTTAAGACCCCCGCCGGCGCAATGCGACCTAATACACATGCGCGAAAATAAATTATAATAAATAAATAAAAAGCGTCCTTCTGCTCCAAGCTCTCCAGTAGATTACTTTACTTCACGCTGAAGTTATTTAAAATAGCTGTATTGTAAATAGTTTGCTGTGCATTTTACCTTTGTTTGCTGTGTTTTGTGTGCAAGTGTGGAGGTGGGTGTGGTCGGCGTGCCTGCTGCAGGAGCGGGGTGTGCAAGGACCGGCTTCAAAACACAGCTGGCAGGTAATTAGATTTCCCAGCTGTGGATGATCATCTTATCACCTGTTGGTCTTATCAGTAGCGGCCGGGGCCATGAGAAGTTGTTGGAGCGAGACGCTACACACACTGGAGAGACGGAGAACAGAGCAGCAGGAGAGACTGAGGGCTGCAAAGCAAAATAAAACATTGTTAAACCCTGACTACTGGGCTCCCGTGACGGTTTGTTGTGATCGGAAGAATCCACCCGAGGGCAACCACCACATCTGGCACCCAACGTACCTGATCATCAAGGATGACAACGCCCAACCCTCTAGCAGGGTTGGGGCAGGTCCCAGCAGAGTTGAAAGCGGCCAAGGAACAACAAATGGAGGCGGTCTGACTCCAGGTGGCCCAGCAGAGCCAGATGCTGCAGCCGCTGGCAGACCGGGTTGGAGCAGCAGCGCCTACTTCAGCGGCGCCAACATCAGCAGCCGTAGCCATCCACTGGATGACCGGGTCAGAGGACCCCCAGGCATTCCTGGACATTTTCGAAGCCACGGCGGTGGCATACGCTTGACCGGAGGAGGAGTGGGGAATGCGGCTGCTGCCGCTGCTGGCGGGGGAGGCGCGGTAAGCGGCGCTCAGCCTACCACCGGCTTCCGATGAAAGATTCCAAGACTTGGGGCGGGCGGTGCTGGACCGGACAGGGTGTTTCAGCGAGGACCACAGGCGCCGATTCCGGGCGCTACGTCTGGGCCCGGAAGATCGGCCTTTCGTAATGGGTCAACAACTTTGGGACGCGGCGACACGCTGGCTGCAGTCGGGGGAAGCCAACGGCCAAGTGATGAAACTGATCATACTTGAGCAGTTCCTGGAGGCGATCCCGGCACAGACATCGCCCTGTGTCCGCTGCTACTGCCCACGAGACCTGGCAGCAGTGGTGGCGTTGGCAGAGGACCATCTGGAAGGGGGAGAGGGCCGCAGAGGCGGCCGAGCGTCCAGTGCCAGCGCTGCGCAGGCTGCGCGCACTGCATGCCGAGGACTGCATGCTGAGACCATTAACTCTCCCATTTCTTCTGCCCCACAGGTCCTGGCCGCTGTGGATACTGTGTTTCCGCTGCGGATACTCTGTTTCCCCTGCAGACGGCTCCTTGAATGCCTGGGCAGGCGTGCTGGAGGTGTGGGCAGCCCGGTCACGTGTGGTGGGAATGATCGCTCATAGGTGTGGGTCAGGTGATCCAGGTTGTCGGCCCTCCGGCGCCTGTCCTCCGGGCCGGGAGAGACAAACTGTGTACTGGTAAGGATACCAGGGAGTATGCACCAGGCGATGGTGGATTTGGGCTGTAATGAGTCCCTGATCCAGCAGAACCAGGTTTGACCCGGGGCTTTGAGGAAGGCCGCAATGGTATGAATTAAATGTGTGCATGGGGATGTTCACAAGTACCCTGTATTACCGGTGGAAAGTCAACTCAACAAAAAAAATATATAGTGTTAGGGTCCGGTAAATTTGCACCTGACGCACCCTTTAATCTTTGGGACCAATTGGGCAGGATTTAACGAGTTGGTGAAGTAGTGCGCAGGTGTGCGTTCACAATCGGTAGGGAAACAGAGTACCTGCGCTGTTCTCAGTGGTGACGCAAAGTCACCTGACACTGCCAAGGGGTAGGGAGAACCGGCGGGGGCTTCGGGGGAAGTCCCCCCGGCTACCCAGTGGCACCCCATGGAAGATTTCCCACTTGAGCAGTCTTGTGATGATACTCTACGCTCAGACTGGGACCAAGTAATATCAATGGATGGTCAGTTGGTGCGCCTGGGAATAGCGCGGGTATTCCCTCACTTTGCATTAATCAGGGACAGATTATACGGAGTGAAACTCAGACAGGGGAAGAAATCACCCAGTTGCTGGTGCCAAAAAACTGTCGGGAAATGTTTTTTCGGGCGGCTCACTATAACGCCATGGCCGGCCTCATGGGGGTATAATAAAACACTCAACCGGGTAATGGTCCGGTTCTTTTTGCCAGGCATCCAGGCAGACGCGCGCCGCTGGTGTGTGGCCTGCCCGTACTTCCAGCTAGTTAATCCAGTGGTCACCCCCAGGGCGCCTTTGCGCCCTTTACCACTCATGGAGGTCCTTTTTGAATGGATTGGCATGGACGTCGGCGGATCATTTCAACCGAGAATTTGGGGATATTGTTCTGTACTAGTCCAGGTGGATTACCAGTGCCACTGTGGTCCATCTCTGCAAAGAGTGTGGCGCAAGCGCCGTTTCAGGTCATCTCCCGAATCAAAATCCCGAAGGAGAACTGACCAGGACACCCCCTTTATGTCACGCACAGTGAAAGAGCTGTACAAATTGTTGGGAATCGAATTTATTCGGACCAGCGTACCAGCGTATACCACCCGCAGACTGACGGGCTGGTGGAGCGGCTGAATAAGAGGCTGAAATCAATGATCTCTAAATTCATGCACAAGGAAAAACCGAATTGCGATAAATGATTGGATCCCCTGTTATTTGCAGTGCGGGAGGTTCCCCGGGCCTCCACGGGGGTTTTCCCCTTTGGGATTATTGTTCGGCAGGAAGCCGCGCAGGATTCTGGACCTGGTTAAGGAAAGCGTGGAGGAAGGTCCAAGTCCCAGTAAAAATGAAACGTCCTGGACCTGAGAGCAAAACTCAACACATTGAGACACTTTGCTCCGGGCCCAGGAACGTCAGCAGCGCCTATATAACAAGGGGACACAACTAAGGCAATTTTCATTGGGAGATAAAGTACTTGTGTTACTCCCAACGTTCAGCTCCAAATTGCTCGCCAAGTGGCAAGGGCCCTTCTTGGTCACACGACGAGTGAATGATGTTGACTATGAGGTTGAGTGTTCTGACTAGGGAGGAGCAATGCAAATTTACTGCCTCAACCTCCTTAAATTATGGAAGGAGGCGGATGCTGTCTATGATGACAGCGATAGAGGAGTCAAGTCAAGTCAAGTCAATTTTATTTATATAGCACGTTTACAACAACTTTTAAATTGAACCAAAGTGCTTTACAGGTTTAAAAAAAGCATAAAGCAACAGAAACAGAAAACAAACAAAGAACATAAAAAAACAATGAGCTGAAAAAATTAGTGCAAAAAGCAATACGGTAAAAGGGCTCGAATAAAAAGTAAAAAAATTGCTAAATAAAAATCATAGTAATAAAAAGTGAAACAAAATAAAACTAAAGCCAAGGGGTGGGGCATAGGACTAGAAATGGTGGCCTCGTGGGCAGACTCAGCTCAGGTCAAAGGCCAGCGAGAAGAGGTAGGTCTTAAGAAGGGTTTTGAAAACCCCCAGGCTCTGGGCTGACCTAATGTGGAGCGGAAGGCTGTTCCAGAGTTTAGGGGCGGCAACGTAAAAGGCTCTGTCCCCTCTAGTTTTTAGCCTGGATCTAGGGACTGTCAACAGCAGTTGGTCAGCTGACCTTAGGGCTCTACACGAGGTATGATGATGCAGAAGTTCGGGCAGGTATTGTGGGGCCAGACCATTTAGGGTTTTAAAAACAAAAGTAGTTTAAAATCAAAGCGGTAACGGACAGGGAGCCAATGGAGTGAGGCCAGGACTGGGGGGATGTGCTCGTGTTTTTTGGTGCTGGTGAGGAGACGGAAAGCGGCGTTTTGCACAAGCTGCAAATGGCGGAGTGATGCCTGATCAATGCCAACGTAGAGTGAATTGTTGTAATCTAGCCAGTGTGTAATGAAGGCGTGGATAGCAGTCTCCAGGTCGCTCTGGGAGAGATAGGCCTTGGTCTTTGCTAGGGTTCTGAGATGGCAAAGGCTGGTACTAACCACTGAGTTGACCTATTTGGTGAATTCGCAGGCACTATCGAAGATCACTCTGAGATTTCTCACAGAGGACCGGATGTTTACACCCAGAGGACCTAGAGCACTGACAAACGAGACTGGGGATGTTTCGCCGAAGATGATGATCTCAGTCTTGCTCTCATTAAGGTTGAGGAAGTTAGCACTCATCCATAGTTTAATGTCAGTCAGACAGTCAAGCAGTGGCTTAAGTGTGACCTGTCCTGTGGTCTTAAGAGGTAAGTAGATCTGAACATCATTGGCATGACGATGGAGTGAGACATTGTGCTTGACCAGGATTTCACCTCAAGGAAGTATGTACAGTAGGAAGAGTATGGGACCTAGGATTGACCCTTGAGGAACACCACAGGTAAAGGGGGCCACCAAGGAAAGAAAATATCCTAGCTGCACAGAGAAACTCCGGTCAGTTAGGTAGGACTGGAACCAGCTTGGGGCTACACCTGAGATGCCAACGTACTGCCTCAGTTGTGACAGTAGGATCCCGTGATCCACCATTTCGAAGGCAGCTGTGAGGTCCAGGAGCATCAGGATGACAGGACTACCAGAGTCAGCGGCCAGAAGCAGATTATTTTGCACTCTCAGGAGTGCCGTTTCAGTGCTGTGAGATGTTTTGAAACCAGATTGGAATTTCTCGTGGATGTTATTTATAACTCGTAAAGATTGTAACTGGACATACACTACTCTCTCAAGGATTTTGGACAGAAAGGGTAACTGATAGATGGGTCTGAAGTTAGAAAGAACAGAGGGGTCAAGATTTTTCTTTTTAATTAAAGGCTGCACCACAGGATGCTTAAAAGCAGCCGGGACATGTCTGGAGGAGAGGCTGGTGTTAATCAACCATGAAATAGTTGGGCCAACAGAATCAAGGACTTCTTTTAGAAGGCGGGAGGGAAGGCTATCTGATGGGCAATATGTGGGCCGCAGGTGTTTGACTGTGTCTGAGAGGGAGGAAAGGGAGATCGGCTCAAACTGTTCGAAAACAGCAAGCTGGGGAAGCGGGGGAGGGGAGAAGATGAGGAGCAGAGGTGTCAGATGGTTTGAGTGCAGAGATTTTGTCAATAAAGAAGTTTAAAAAACATACACAGAGGACAGGTGAGGGGACAACAGGTGACACATTGCGGGGGTTGATGAGAGAATTTAAAACTTTAAAAAGTACTTGGGGTTTATGCCTGTTACTGGAGATCAAGGTCGGAATATACTTTGTTTTTGATGCTTTTACTTCTCGTTGATATTTACACAGGGAGTCCCGCAGGATTTGGTGGGAGACATTAAGCCTATCCTTCACTCACTTTCGCTACATGCGCCTACAAGCGCGTCTGAGAGTGCGCGTAGAGTTATTTAGCCATGCTGTTAGAATAACTTTTCTACGTTTGGATCTAAGGGGCTCAACAGAGTCTAAAATATCAGTACAAGCCGAGGTAAACAGAAAAAATCTCGTCAGCAGTAAAATCACAGTTAACACCCAGTGCGCAGATTGAATGTCTATTGAAGGCAACGGAGAACATTGCAGCAGTTGAAGGGTTGATCATGCGTGAGCGGTGCTCGGGGACATGGGAATTATTACCAGAGCATGAGATTACGGTTGTAAACAAAATTGGTGAATGGTCGGAGAGAGACAATAGCACATATTTCATTAACAGACACAGATAGACCACAGGATACCACAAGATCTAAAGTGTGTCCCTTTTTGTGTGTCGGGCCAATGAGAGCGAGAAGCTGGGTCCCGAGGTTGCCCGTTACACCCAGCCCACCCCTCTCCTCTGTGATGACCAACTCACGCCGTCCCAGAGAGCAGATGTTGCCACCTTGCAGCAGCATTTTACTGATGTGTTCTCCCCCCGGCCAGGCAGCACGGACCTCATTCAGCATCACAGCCCGGGCGTGACAGTGCAGTCTCAGCCATATATGCTACCCAAACATAAACATAAAGGTGTTTGGGAGGAATTAAAAGCTTTGCTGGAATTGGGAGTGATAGAACAGTCACACAGTGCTTGCTAGAGCCCCATAGTTCTGGTAGGGAAGGGAGGTGGGTTTGTGCGGTTCTGTGTAGATTACCGCAAGGTAAATGATGTGTTACAATTTGATGCCTACTCAATTCCCCGGGTCGACAAGCTCCTGGATTGCTGGGCACTGTTTGTTTTTTTACGACACTGGATTTAATCAAGTGCTACTAGCAGATTCCCTTGTCTCCAGAGTCTAAGGAAAAAACGTCATTCTCCACTTTGGAAGGTTTATACCAATTCATGACACTTCCGTTCAGCTTGTTCCGTGCACCCGCCACATTCCAGCACCTCATAGACCGGGTGCTGCGTCCCCACCCCGCATATGCAGCTGCATGACGTCATTATCTAGAGTGGCAGCCTGGCGGAGCATAAGTGGAGGATGGGGCGGTGCTGGTGTCCCTAAAGGAAAGGCGGGGCTCACCGCCAACCCGACGAATTGCGCGGTTGGCCGGAGGGAGGTACGGTATCTGGGGTACCACTTGGGAGGAGGGCAGGTGCGCCCGCATGTACAAAAACAGCAGCAATTGTGGCTTGCCCGACTCCCAACACAAAAATAGAGGTGAGGCAGTTTTTGGGGATGGCAGGTTGCTACCGGAGGTTCATCCCCCCGGTTTGCGGACCTGACCAGCCCAATAACTGACCTCACCCAAAGGGTATTTCATAACTAGTCCGCTGGAAGCACGTCCTGCACATGCCTGATTTTTCCCTTCCATTCTGTATGCGGGCTGACGCGTCGGGGAGAGTGCTTGGAGCTGTTTTGTCCCAGCACGCTGGGAGGAGTTGATTGCCCAGTGCTGTACATCAGCAGAAAACTCTCGGACCGCGGGGCGCTCATTCGGTCTTGGTCAGACCACAAACCCATCCAGTGGCTCCACCGCCGCATGAAGGATGCCAACACGCGGACCACCCGTTGGTGTCTAGCATGACAACTCTACAATTTCAGAGTGATCCACAGGCCCGGTGCGCAGATGGCCATGGCTGACTTCCTCTCCCGCTCCCATACGGGGTGGGGGACGTGCAGGGGTGGGGGCCGGCCAGACTGCAATTTGACTGCAAATTGTTTGTTGCTTCTCTTGGACTGCTTTTGTTTGTGTGCACGTGCTCCCTGCGTGTACATTTTGACGAGACCTGGTGAGTGACCGAAGTAAACACCAATCATTTTATCCGAGCCAGTAAAATGTTTTAGATTGTAATTGTGAAAAACATAGACAACTGTCAAACAAATGTGTTTTGTCAAACATAAGCTAGTCAGTGGTTTGTTATATTTTTGGATTTGAAAAATGTTCCTGTGAAGAAGTTGCAAACAGCACCTTAAATGGACAGTAAGCATGTAGACGAATACAGTGTGAGGGCGTTCACATAGAACAGGGAGTCAAACTCATTTTAGCTCAGGGACCGCATGGAGGAAAATCTGTGCACACCCTGGCCAGACTATCAAAGTCATGGCATTAAAACTAAAACTCAAATACATCAACTTCAGATTTTTTTTTTATCTTACTTTGGCCAAAAATAGAACAAACACATTCTGAAAACATTACAATAAAACTATAGAAAAAAATTCCGGCAGCGGTAAACTTTAGATCCATGAAAGAAAGACGGAAGTTAATGAATATTTATAATTGAATACATTTACATATGCATAAACATTGTTTTTCTTTTGTATTATTTTTTTTAATGAATTAAGTAATGTTTATGACAACCTTTTTCTTAAACACTATATAGAATGTGAGATATAACAGGATAATGCATACATTTATAATTTATTTTCAAAACAGTTAAAAAAAAGCGGCACCCCATTGTTATAACTTGATGGGGTCCTTGGGACTCCATTTTGAAAATTCCTAGCGCCAACACTGATGGAGTATTGGAGCGTGCAAAACAGCAGCAGCCTGCGGGCCGGTTCTTTAATGGGAAGTAAAGCCTGTTATTATTTTTTGTTTGTTTTACAAATATTTCCTCTGTAAAGTGATGGCTAACGAGTGAGGGACATTGATATTTCTCACATTTGGTGTTCATCAACAAGCAAAAAGGACAACTATATAGCACACGGATTCATGTTGCGCAGGCGCGTTGTCATGACCTGTCCCACAGGAGGCGTGTCTTACTGAAATTAAACAATGGATGTCCGCTAACTTTCTGCAACTCAACGCCAAAAAAACGGAAAGGCTGATTATCGGTCCTGCTAGACACCGACCTCTATTTAATAATACAACTTTAACATTTGACAACCAAACAATTAAACAAGGCGACTCGGTAAAGAATCTGGGTATTATCTTCGACCCAACTCTCTCCTTTGAGTCACACATTAAAATCTTTACTAAAACCGCCTTCTTTCATCTACGTAATATCGCTAAAATCTGCTCCATTTTGTCCACTAAAGACGCTGGAATCAGTATCCATGCGTTTGTTACGTCTCATCTCGATTACTGTAACGTATTATTTTTGGGTCTCCCCATGTCTAGCATTAAAAGATTACAGTTGGTACAAAATGCGGCTGCTAGACTTTTCACAAGAACAAGAAAGTTTGATCATATTAGGCCTATACTGGCTCACCTGCACTGGCTTCCTGTGCACTTAAGATGTGACTTTAAAGATTTACTACTTACATAAAAAATACTACACGGTCTAGCGCCATCCTATCTTGCCGATTGTATTGTACCATATGTCCCGGCAAGAAATCTGCGTTCAAAGTGATTCCTAAAGCCCAAAAAAAGTCTGCGGGCTATAGAGCGTTTTCCATTCGGGCTCCAGTACTCTGGAATGCCCTCCCGGTAACAGTTCGAGATGCTACCTCAGTAGAATCATTTAAGTCTTACCTTAAAACTCATTTTTATACTCTAGCCTTTAAATAGACCTCCTTTTTAGACCAATTGATCTGCCGCTTCTTTTCTTTTTCTCCTCTGTCCGGAGGGGGTCCGGTCCGATGGCCATGGATGAAGTACTGGCTGTCCAGAGTCGGGACCCAGGATGGACCGCTCGTCGGGACCCAGGATGGACCGCTCGCCTGTGTATCTGTTGGGGACATCTCTACGCTGCTGATCCGACTCCGCTTGGGATGGTTTCCTGTGGACGGGACTCTCGCTGCTGTCTTGGATCTGCTTTGAACTGAACTCTCGCTGCTGTGTTGGAGCCACTATGGATTTAACTTTCACAGTATCATGTTTGACCCGCTCGACATCCATTGCGTTCGGTCCCCCTATGTGGGCCTCTCCAAGGTTGTTATAGTCATCATTGTCACTGGTGTCCTACTGGGTGTGAGTTCTCCTTGCCCACTGGGTGTGAATTTTCCTTGCCCTTATGTGGGTTCTTCCGAGGATGTCGTAGCTGTTTTTGCTGCCCTTTGAGACACTTGTGATTTAGGGCTGTATAAATAAACATTTATTGATTGATTGATTGATTTATGTCTTGCTTTGCCATTGTTGTGATTTTCTTGTGTTTTGAGGTTCAAAGTCAATCAATCAATCTTTTATTAATGTAGCCCTTAATCACAAGTGTTTCAAAGGGCTGCACAAGCCACAACAATATCCTCAGCTCAGATCTCACATCATGGCTAGAAAAAACTCAACCTGTTTTATTTATGTTGTCAGCGCTTCTTGCCTCCTTGTTAACCTTTGTTGTCTTAAGCACTAATGGATCACACCTGCCTCTAATTAGTCATCAAAAGGCTCACCTGCTCCTGATTGCCAATCAAAGAACTTTTTATACCGGCCTCACCCTGCCAAATTTCGCAGGTTCATTGTTCGCTACACGAGACTGTTACCTTGAGGATTCACTATGTTACTGTTATTTTCTTGGTTAGCTGTGTGCTACACCTTTGTTGACTATGCTAAGCTAAGTTTTGCGTTGGGCTTCTCGTGCTCTTCCAAGTGGCACGTCCTTTTTTGTATTTTTTACCTTGTGTTTGGAATTACAAGGCTCTTACCAGCACACTGCTTCTTTTGCATCTGGGGAACACGGCCATCACTACAATGCAACCAGAGGATTAATTTTAAGCTTTTTGTGGTCTCTTTGTGTGTGCACAGGATCTCTTTGCTTGTGGTCGGACTCCAGATGTTGCTGTATGAACATTTCTTATCACGGTTGTTGTGACCAAAATTATCACTGTTATCATGATGGCTGTATTTTTTTTATTTTTGATCAACACTTTCTAATAGTACTTACTCTGAAATATTTTATCCATCCATCCATTTTCTACCGCTTATTCCCTTTCGGGGTCGCTGGCGCCTATCTCAGCTACAATCGGGCGGAAGGCGGGGTACACCCTGGACAAGTCGCCACCTCATCGCAGGGCCAACACAGATAGACAGACAACACTCACACTCACATTCACACACTAGGGCCAATTTAGTGTTGCCAATCAACCTATCCCCAGGTGCATGTCTTTGGAGGTGGGAGGAAGCCGGAGTACCCGGAGGGAACCCACGCATTCACGGGGAGAACATGCAAACTCCACACAGAAAGATCCCGAGCCTGGATTTGAACCCAGGACTGCAGGACCTTCGTATTGTGAGGCAGACGCACTAACCCCTCTGCCACCATATTTTAACCAAGTTTTATTTAAAAAAACACAAACACATTTAAAATGATTTCCTTTGTAGAATAATTGATTGATTGATTGAAACTTGTATTAGTAGATTGCACAGTACAGTACATATGTGTAACCAAGATGGCGCTGCTGTAGTGTAGTGGCTGCTGTAGGCAGGAGCTCTGTGCTCTTGTGTCATCCTTTTGTGTTTCCCTCTTGTTTTCATGTCTTATTATATTTTTTTGCCTTTTGGTCCGGGACCCTTTGGGACTGTGTGACAAGGGGTGCCACTTTCGTGACCTCTGTGGTGCTTTTTTTTGTGGACTTCTGGATCTGCCTCCCGGGAGCCTTTTGGCCATGGAGACCAGCTGCTGGGTGTCTGCCACACCGGAGTCGCTTTGGAGGGACTGGCGGAGATGCGGATGAGGGGACAGGACTGCAGAGTTTGGAGGGATTGGAGGAGATGCGGATGAGGGGACAGGACTGCAGAGTTTGGAGGAACTGGAGGAGGTGCGGATGAGGGGACAGGGCTGCGGAGCTAGCACTGAGCGCTGGGACGGAGAGGCTTCGCGGTGTCTTGGCTGGGTGAGCAGGTGTCGGACACCTCAGTCACCTTGGACGTATCCTCGCTCATCCATGCGGACTGGACACTGGCCGAAAATGGAGTCGGCTGTCTTGGTTGCTTTGTTGGGTCTGCTCCTGTCTCTGGCCATGCTCCCTCCACCCCAGCGGACGATGGCGTGGAACACCCCAGAGGCCATCACAGTGGATATGTTTCTTTTACTTTTTATTCATAGCTAGTATGTAGAAGTGTCTGGTTGTATCTACTGCTTTAATGTCTTTAATGTCCTCTGTGTTCTTTGATGTTTGATGTTTCCCTCTTACATGTGTGTACCATGGCTATGAATTGTTGTTTTTTCCCTTGGCCTCAGTCCGCACCTCCTCTCCAGGGCCCAGGCTAAGACAGATTTCTTTTTTATTTTGTTTTAATCTTCTATTCCCCCTCCTTGTTTACCTGTATCTCATCATTTTTGTAAGGGGCGCTGGAAGCCGGCAGACCCGTCAGCGATCCTGTTCTGTCTCCCTGTAATGTTTGTCTAAACTTGAATGGGATTGTGCTGAAAATTTTAATTTTCCTGAAGGAACTCTCCTGACGGAATAAATAAAGTACTATCTAATCCATCTAATCTATCTAATCTAATATTCCGTGCAACTGACCACTAAATGGTAACACATTAACACGTTAATTAATTCATGGTAAACATAATTGTAGATAAAAAAACACTCTTTCATGTACATATGGTAGAAACTTAATGTGCATTTGAAAGCAACACAAGCATTATAAACAAATTAATATGGCAGAAATAAATAACATTGTGCAATATAGCACTTTGTGTAGAAAGTGGATGGATGATGAGAAAAAAAACAACAACAACAAAAAGTCTTCAATTTTAAAAGATGGCACCCAAAGGCCATAAGGCGTAACTGCACTTCTTGTCCATATATATATACAAATAGTGTTGATGTATGAGATAACATTTTTATAATTTAGATAATTTTTTTCTATCAATATCACGATTTTTGATTATGTTAAGTAAAACACAGTTGGGGTTTGTGTGCACGAGACGCTATCATGTACTTTGTAATCTCTAATAAAAAGGCAATAGATAAACATTATCAGTATGTTTAAAAGAATAATAATATCAAGGTTTTTCTTATTACATGATGCCTTTATCTCTATTTTAATATTTTGATAGATTTATTTTTTTAAGTTACATACATTTGACCTGTACTAATGTATGTGCATGTGCATGCTGTATTGGGACTTATCCATTAAGAGTTTGAGAAATGTCAAATATGTCAAATCAGAAATATGTCGTGTAGGAATTAACTATACACAATAAAACATTAACAAAATGCTATGTCACATGAATGGTTTTGTAAAGTAATACATTTGTGACATGAAAAAAACTACAAGTAATGTAAAAAACTACATTGTGTTTACTTTTTGATATCAATATAAAACACAAAGCAGTTTGGCTAATGAAAATATAGTCTAATAAACAGCCCTTGTTCTTCTCTAACAATACCAAGCGGTTCAGCACAACAGTTTGGCCAACAAAAGTAAACACAACGAATACACAGTCTTCACCGCCTGTGTTCAATTCAATGACATGACAAAACATTACAGCTAGTATTTGTGTTGTTTGAACACTTAAAGAGTTTGCAGTTAAAGGATGAGAGAACATCTAAGTAAAATCTCCTGCTGTATGTTTCCTTCAGTCATTAACTCTTACTCACAGCAGCTGTCAGAATAATTGTATATAAGTTATCACACAAATTGTTTTCCCATGAGTTCAGGTTGCTCTGCGAGAAAAGACAAAAGCTGTCTTTGATCTTATCAAGCAAAAGGCCTACCACTTGTAAACCTCCACTTTGTGCGATGGGATGCGACGTGGAGGTGTCTGTTTCTTTGATCTATTGAACTGCCACAGGAAGGACCCGAAATCTACAAGCGGGAACTGTTTAGAATAGAATAGAATAGAGTTTTATTGTCATTATTGCAATGAACAGGTTCAAAGAACAACGAAATTGGAGCAGCTCCTCCTAAGGTGCATATACAATATGGTAGTATAAATTTAAAAAAATAAATAAAATAAATAAATAAATAAAAAATAAATAAAAAAAAAAAGATAGAGATGACAGATGTATCTATGTATACATACATAAAACATTATTTCACATTGTAGTCCAAAAAAATAGAAAAACATTTAAACATTACACATGAGGACATGATGGACATATGGACACTCAGTGCCTGTTTAGTGCTACTATGGCTCTTGGGTAAAAGCTATTTTTTAGTCTATTGGTGCTCGCTTTTAGCACCCTGTAGCGTCTGCCTGAGGGTAGCAGTTCCAGGTGGCTGTGCCCGGGGTGGAATGGGTCTTTCAGGATGCTCTGTGCTTTCCTGAGACAGCGGGAGCTGTACAGGTCAGCCAGGGAGGGGAGGGGGCATCCGATTAACTTCTGGGCGGTCTTTATGACTCTCTGGAGCGCCGTTCTCTCTGCGGCCGTGCAGCTGCTGAACCACACGCAGATGCAGTAGGTCAGGATGCTCTCAATGGAGCACCGGTAGAAGGACACCAGCAGTTCCTGTGAGAGGTGGTTGTTCCTGAGTATTCTCAGGAAGTGCAGTCTCTGGTGTGCCTTCTTGATGGTAGCCATGGTGTTGGTGCTCCAGGATAGGTCGTTGGCCAGGTGGACTCCCAGGGAGCGGAAGTCGGAGACCCTCTCCACACAGTCACCACTGATGATCAGGGGCAGGATGTCCGTTTTTTTCCTCCTGAAGTCTATGACCAGCTCCTTGGTCTTGGAGGTGTTCAGGGCCAGGTTGTTGACTTTGCACCAATCCGACAGCTTCTCCACCTCATCCCGATATGCAGCCTCGTCTCCCTCCGAGATGAGCCCCACTACGGTGGTGTCATCCGCAAATTTGATGATGGAGTTGCTGGAGTGGGCAGGTGTGCAGTCGTATGTGTAGATGGAGCCTTGTGGAGAGCCGGTACTGAGGTGCAGGCTTGATGACATGTGGCGACCCAACTGCACCCTCTGGGGGCGGTTGGATAAGAAGTCCTTAATCCACATGCAGATGGAGTTCGAGAGACCCAGGTCTGACAGTTTGGACACCAGTCTATCAGGAATAATGGTGTTAAATGCCGAGCTATAATCCACAAAAAGCAGCCGCACGTAGCTTCCCCCCGTCTCCAGGTGACCCAGGGAGGAGTGTAGGGCTGTGGCGATGGCGTCCTCTGTGGACCTGTTGGCTCTGTAGGCAAACTGGTGTGGGTCGAGCTCGGGAGGGAGGACTGAGGTGATATGGGTCCGTACCAGCTTCTCGAAGCACTTCATAGCTATAGGTGTAAGTGCAACTGGACGGTAGTCATTCAGACATCTGACAGAGTTCTTCTTCGGCACCGGGATTATTGTGGAAGTCTTCAGGCATGATGGGATGACGGCCTGGGAGAGGGACTGGGTGAAGATCTTCGTAAATACTCCGGCCAGCTGGTCTGCACAGTCTCTTAGTACCTGTCCCGGGACTCCATCTGGGCCCGTAGCCTTCCTCGGGTTCACTGCCTTCAGCGTGCGTCTCACCTCATGCTCCTCCAGTATAAGGGTGCAGCTGCTGTGGGTGTTGGGTGGAACTGTTGTGACGGCTGCAGGTGTTTTTCTCTCAAATCAGGCGAAGAAGCTGTTTAACTCCCCCGCTCGAGAGGCGTCGCCGTCAGCCGAAGGGTTACTGGGTCTGAAGTTGGTCATGTCTTTTATTCCTTTCCATACCTCCTTGGTGTTGTTGCTCTGCAGGTGGGCTTCCATTTTCCTCCTATGTTCGGCTTTTGCCTCTCTGATGCCTCTCTTCAGATTGGCTCTGGCAGCACTGTAGAGTTTATGACCCAGTGCAGCAGATGTTTAAGACCGCTCCCCTTAGAAGCAGCTGCAGCTATGTAATCAGGGAATGCCCAAATAAATGAGGAGGCGTGTGGAACCCTTTCCTCAGAGCGTGAGGGTTTAATGTACGAGGGTGCAGGTCGACGCGCTCTCCTCATGAGCTAATTTGAATCCTGTCTGTTTCATTCCTTGCTTCTTGTCTTTGTTAAATAGATAGTTCTGTGTTTGAACCTGACAGCAGCTGATGGACGCTGTATTGAAAAAAATCTAATAGTTTTCTCCTTCGCTGTACACTTGTAGTGGGAGACAAATGAGACCGTCTCCAATATTGTCCACACCTGTCGCCATTTAAAATCAGCAGTGTGCTCTTAAATGCATGCCGAGACACCACAGAAATCAGCAAGGGAAAATTAAATTAAACCAATCGCTCGGCTTTGTTTACTCCGGGGGAAATCTCCGTAGCAAAGTCAGTGTAGTTGTGTTCGGCCATGTCTTTTCAATTGCACATGTGATTGCGTTTTCAGGAAGTTGTCATGTTTTGTGGTCACGTTCTGTTTGGTTTTGGACTCATTGGGCACTCTTGTTTGTTTTGTCACCATGACTATCAATTAGTTTTCACCTGTCATGTCACGCACCTGGTTCATTTGGACTCATGCACCTGTTAATCACCACAGCATTATTTAAGCCTGTAGTTGCCAGCCAGTCAGCCTGGCGACATCACCTTCTACTCACCCTCTACACTCCCTTGATACCTGATTACTCACTTTTTTTCATAGATTCATGCTTTTCACGTCACATTAAGTGTTTTCGTTTTTGTTGTTCATAGTTCTGCCATTGTGCAAATTTTTTGTTTTCAGAGCCAAGTTTTTGTACCTCCTCTGTGAGTGCCGTTCGTTTGTACCTTTTTTGAGTTAAGATTAAAAGATGTCGTTAACGTCACATCGTGTCCGGTCCAGTCGATGTGCACCACGGGAAAACAAACCGCACCATAGTCCACGCCTTGACAGAAGTAAGCAGTGTTGCCTAAAATGCATTAAAGAATGATGTTTATGTAATTAAAAATAAAAACGTTATTACTAACTGTCGTGAATTACACCGCGGTTTATCAATACAACGTTTACTGTCACAACCCTAGCACATATTCTGTTTGTGCTCGCAATGTCTCCGTGCGTACAAAGTTCAAACGTTTTGGCACTTACAGACGGGCATTGAATAAACAATGTGTCATGATCCACGTCTTGGATCATGGCATATTCTGGTTTTGGTTCTGTTTATTGTAACATTCTGTCTAGCATTTGTCTTCCTCAGTTCTTTGTGGCACTTCCTGGTTTATTTCTGTTGTCCTAGCAACGCACTTGTGTCACCTGCCTTCCGTGTGATCACGCACACCTGCCTACTGGTTTATCTCCTTATTTAAGACCGCCTTTGTTGGACACTCGTCCTTGGACTCTTGTTTGCTTCACACTACAGTTGACGTTGCTCTTTCCAGCATTGTGGTAACTACCTTTGTGTACATTAGCTTCCATGCTATTTCAGTTTTTTGTCCCTATCTCATGCTAGCGCTTTCAGTTTTGTTTGTTAGTGCCTTCGAGCAAGTGATTTTGGTTCTTAGTCTGTTTTAGTTAGTAGAAATAAATTATTGTTCCTACCTCACGCTGTGTCCATCTTTGCTGCACCCACGAGGGAACAACTCATCACCACAATGCCACCAAGACGTCACAGAAGAGTCCAAGCATGTAAACGTTCTCTAGCAGGTAAAATAGAGGCTTTTGATGAGTTCACGAAGCAGATAGCCCAAGCAATGGAGGCGGGGACTTTTCGCCACACGCCAGAGTGGATCTGGGAGTCCGGACGTCTCCAGGCTTCTCCCGACGCCGATCGACTCGATGTGGTCCCGCCTCGCACGCGTCAGCAAGGGCGGAAGTCAAGAGGAAAGGCTTCACCTAGCAACAGAGACGTGCTAACCCCGCCATCACTACCTCAGGGACACAGCCAGTTTCAACCCGGCCAGGACTCACCCTACACATCTGGTAATCCTTTTTGTTTTTCCTCTATTGACTCCTCCGGCTGGCCTGGCAGTCACGGGTACTGCAGCCGTGACATCAGCTCTCTGACGTCCCCAGAGCAGAGTGGAGATGAATAATTTTTTTTGTAACATGCACTCCCTCAGTCGTCCACAGGGGACGTAAATGACACTATTACACTCCTTAAAGACATTTGTTTTCAATCCCAATATAGATCTTTATTTTTTAAAACCCCACCACCTGTGACTTGGCCCCTTTCCCCAGTGACTTTTCCTCCCACCCTGTCTACCCCTTTCTGTTCCTCCCCCACCAACCCCTAGAGGTAGTATTAGACCATAGAGAGAGCGTCTGGCATCCGCTTTTGGAAGGGTGGGCTCATGCTGGTGGCTGTGCTACTGCGTTCAGCCAAGCCTCTGCCTCCACAACGTCCTACTCCACCGGTATTCCGGTTAGCGCCCCCTAGGCCGCCTCCACCGGTATTCCGGTTAGCTCTCCCTAGGCCGCCTCCACCGGTATTCCGGTTAGCACCTCCTAGGCGGCCTCCACCGGCAGCACGGCTAGCCGTTCCTAGTCCTAGTCCATGTCCTAATCCAAGTCCTAGTCCTAGTTGTAGTCCTGGCCCAAACTCTGGTCCGACTTGTAGACCGACTCCTGGTCCAACTCGTAGACTGACGCGTAGTCCGAGTCCTGGTCTGAGTCCTAATCCGATTCCTGGTCCGACCCCTGGTCAATGTCTTAGTCCTGGTCCTAGTTCTTGTCTTAGTCCTTGTTCTAGTCCCTGTCCAAGTCCTCGTAGTAGTCCTAGTCAGGTCGTAGTCCTATTCCTCGTCGTAGTCACTGTCTAAGGTCTAGTCTGACTCATAGACCGAGTCATAGACCGAGTCGTAGTCCGAGTCCTAGTCCTTGCCCTAGCCTTTGCCCAAGTCCTAGCCCAAGTCCTAGCCCAAGTCACAGTCACTGTCATAGTTCTAGTCCTAGTCCTGGTCCCTGTCCTTGTCTTAGTCATAGTCATTGTCTTAGTCCTAGCCCTAGTCCTAGTCTTAGTTTTAGTCACAGTCCTAGTCATAGTTTTAGTCCTAGTCCTAGTCACACCCTGAGTCCTAGTCATAGTTTGAGTCCAGGTCTTAGACCGAGTCCATGTCATAGTCCTACTCCAAGTCTGGATCCCAATCCAGCACCTGACTTTTTGCTGGATTTCACTCCAGCACCGGACTCTGTGCTGGATCCCACTCCAGCACCCGACACTATGCTGGATCCCACTCCAGCACCGGACTCAGTGCTGGATTCCACTCCAGTACCTGCTCCTCGGCTGGCGTCAGCACCAGTGCATGCACCGCGGCTGATACCAGTGCTAGCATCGCGGCTGATAACAGTGCCAGCACCGCGGCTGATACCACTGCCTGCTCCTCGGCGGACACCAGTGCCTGCTCCTCGGCTGAAGCTCAAGGCTCCAGCGCTGGCTTCGTCTGCTGTTCCAGCGCCCGTCTCCACGACGACGCCGCCTGTCTCCACGATGACGCCGCCTGTCTCCTTGATGACGCCGTCTGTCTCCACGATGACGCCGCCTGTCTCCACAACAACGACGACGCCACCTGCTTCGGCTGCAGCAACCGCACCGTCTTCGTCTGCTGCACTCGGGCCTGCTTTGGCTGCAGTCCCCGCACCCTCGTCTGCAGCTTCCAAGCCTGCCATGACGACGGCGCTGAAGCGCCCTCCTCCACGTTAGCCCCAAGTGTGGCCTCTACGAGGTCGTCCTCCTCGCCGGGCGCTTCCTCCTCCACGTCAGCCACGGGTGTGGCCTCTATGAGGTCGCCCTCCTCGTTGGGTGCTTCCTCCTCCCTGTCGGCCACAGATGTGGTCGTACCCTGGTCGTCCTCCTCGCTGGGTGCCTCCCCCTGCAAGTCGTCCACGGGTGTGGCATCTATGAGGTCGCCCTCCAAGACTTTTGCGGCAGCGGCGTTCCATCCGCCGCCCCCATCTGACCTGTCCTCGGTGGATTCGTGGCACGCGACCTGGCGACCCACCACCGTGTCCTCCTTCCGCCCTCCCTTTAGGTTAGACTTTTTTGGGACATCTGGTATCTGTCCCTAGAGGGGGGGCTTATGGCATGATCCACGTCTTGGATCATGGCATATTCTGGTTTTGGTTCTGTTTGTTATCACATTTTGTCTAGTATTTGTCTTCCTCAGTTCTTTGTGGCACTTCCTGGTTTATTTCTGTTGTCTTAGCAACGCAATTGTGTCACCTGCCTTCCGTGTGATCACATACACCTGCCTCCTGATTTCAATCAATCAATCAATGTTTATTTATATAGCCCCAAATCACAAATGTCTCAAAGGACTGCACAAATCATTACGACTACAACATCCTCGGAAGAACCCACAAAAGGGCAAGGAAAACTCACACCCAGTGGGCAGGGAGAATTCACATCTCCTTATTTAAGACCACCTTTGTTGGACACTTGTCCTTGGACTCTTGTTTGCTTCACGCTACAGTTGACGTCGCTCTTTCCAACATTGTGGTAACTACCTTTGTGTACATTAGCTTCCATGCTATTTCAGTTGTTTGTCTCTAGCTCATGCTAGCACTTTCTGTTTTGTTTGTTAGTGCCTTCAAGCAAGTGTTTTTGGTTCTTAGTCTGTTTTAGTTAGTAGAAATAAATTATTATTCCTACCTCACGCTGTATCCATCTTCGCTGCAACCACAAGAGAAGAACTCGTCACCACAATGCCACGAAGACGTCACACAATTCTTTAAGTCACCTTCATTCTAACTGCAAAACTGTGCCCCTTTGGAAAAAAATAAGTCTTTAGAGTCTAAAATTTACACAAAGTAACCTTTTATACAACTCTTTATGAAATAAAGTGCTTAAAATAAGAACAATAAAATAACACACACATTTGATCACATTGCGTGGGCGTTTAACTCGTGATCAATAAATTAGCTACTTTTTTATCATATCAAACCGCTTTAAAACATTGCATATATCCATAAAAAAAACAGTCCGTTAAAGTAAGCTACCTTTTAATGACATCAAGTTGGTAAAGGTTGTTGTTATAGATCTCCATTTTTGACATGTTCACATGACATCGTACTAAATAGTGATGTCATTGTTTAATAGGTTGTTGCCAAAAAACATGTATATTAAAATGACAAAATACACTAATATTGGCGTTTTTTGTCGAAATATTCCAATGTTTTTCAGACGGGGCACACAACAGGCCACCTTGGATTGATCTGACCAGGAGACCTTGGGCCTTTTAATATGACCAACGAATAAGGAGGTGAGTTTCTGGGTTGTCTATTCTGCTACCTTATGCCAAAGGGGAGGATTTAAAAAGAGACACATCGCGAGCACAGAGTCGGCACGCTAGCGCAGGGTTTTTTTTCCCGCAAGGATTTTAGCACTATTTTGACTCCACTCATATATTACTGTTGTTATATGAAGCTTATATCATGCAATCAAGTAGTCTGTTGTCCATCCAACCATCCATTTTCTACCTCTTGTCCCTTTTGGGGTCGCGGGGGATGCTGGAGCCTATGTCAGCTGCATTCGGGCGGAATGCATCGTACACGCTGGACAAGTCGCTATCTCATCGCAGAGCCAACACAGATAAACAGACAACATTCACACTCACATTCACACATTAGGGCCAATTTAGTGTTGCCAATCAACCTATCCCCAGGTGCATGTCTTTGGAGGTGGGAGGAAGCCGGAGTACCCGGAGGGAACCCACGCAGTCACGGGGAGAACATGCAAACTCCACACAGAAAGACCGAGCCCAGGATTGAACTCAGGACCTTCGTATTGTGAGTCACATGCACTAACCCCTTTTTTTCCACCGTGCTGCCCGTAGTCGGTTGTCTATCCATCTATTTTCTACCACTTATTCCCTTTTGGGTCACGGGGGACGCTGGTGCCTATCTCAGCTACAATCGGGCGGAAGGCAGTGTACACCCTGGAGAAGTCGTCACCTCATCGCAGGGCCGTAGTCGGTTGTCCATCCATCCATTTTCTACCGCTTATTCCCTTTTTGGGGTCGCGGGGGCGCTGGCGCCTATCCCAGCTACAATCGGGCGGAAGGCAGCGTACACCCTGGACAAGTCGCCACCTCATCGCAGGGCCGTAGTCGGTTGTGTTAAATGTTATTCAGTTGGCGCCACAAAAACTGCTGTGATTGTGCGGCACTGTTGTGTTAACTGATTGAATTACCGTTCATGTTACTACAATTTCTTCCCTCGTCATTTGGATCCATGACTAAGTCGACTGCGCCTGTATAAGCAAGCCAAATCTCTCTATGGCAATATTGTGCTCTCTGTGGATATTTTGATGTTTGAACACATTTTAATCCCCATGGAGTCAGTGTTACATGCTACAAGAAATACGGCCACCAGGAATTTATTATTAGGAAATGCCCTTGACATTTTAACATTGTTTTTGTCCACTAAAGCAAACTGATTTTTTTTTTCCATAATTTTACTATCTGGATTTTAAGTCCAAATCTGCAGTTACACCGCGCTCCGGGAAGCCGATTTTGGAGGTAATTGAACAATTTTTGAATGTCTTCAGCTGCGGAATGTTCAAGATGGCGGCGCCCGGAAGGGCTGCAACATCGCAGAGCTCTTGCTAAAGATGGAACATTTGGCAGAAATACCGGACAATTCTGCAAACTTCATGGCTGGCTCACATCGTGGTCACTCCGTGATCACGTACGACCTCCAGACACTTATGGATGTGGACATATCGGGCCGTTTTGGACTGATAGACGCGTGCTTGCTAGACGTGCTAACTAGCATGGGAATATTTCGGCGGCTACATCCAGCGGCCTGTGAAGCAGGGGAGTATAGTAGCAGCGGGGGCCGTCTACGGAGCAGACGCCAGCGGTGTGATCGGAAACGCGGATGTCGAGCGGGGCTAAAAACAAAGCAGAAGGCTAATCCCCACAGAACACCACTTCCCTCCATCCTGAAGCCGGATTTAAATGGAAGATGCGAGACTACTGGTCTGGGTAAGGAGTCAGTTAAATTAGAACAAGTTTTTTCTGCTTTGATTGTTTCAGAGTTGGACATGTGTTTTACTGAGGTGGCTAACTATGATGCGTGCAGTTTATCAAAGCAACAAACAAACAATCGGAACATGCGTTCTACTGAGTTGGCTAACCATGATGCGTGCAGTTTATCAAAGCAACAATCAAACAATCGGAAAATTCCCGTCGTATCAATTCCTAGATATGGTCGTAATTATACTAAATGCACTGGGCATAATAAACACAACATTATTAATATTGCTACTACGGATAATTTGATCAAAAATTCCCTAAAACAGCCCACTACCTATCATATAGGTTTTTAAACATAAATTCATTGTCTCCCAAAACGTTGTTAGTTAATGATATCATCAGAGACAACAATCTTAACGTCATCGGTCTCAGCGAAACCTGGCTTAAACCAAACGACTTTTTTTGCGCTAAATGAGGCATGTCCTCCTAACTTTACACAAAACGCATATTGCCCGTCCTCTTAAAAGGGGTGGGGGGGTCGCACTAATATACAACGAAAGCTTTAACCTTAGTCCTAACATAAATAATAAATATAAATCGTTTGAGGTGCTTACTATGAGGTGTGTCACACCGCTGCCTCTACACCTGGCTGTTATCTACCGCCCCCCAGGGCCCTATTCGGACTTTATCAATGAATTCTCAGAGTTTGTTGCTGATCTAGTGACACACGCCGATGATATAATCATAATGGGGGACTTTAATATCCATATGAATACCCCATCGGACCCACCGTGCGTAGCGCTCCAGACTATAATTGATAACTGTGGTCTCACACAAATAATAAATGAACCCACGCATCGCAACGGTAATACGATAGACCTAGTGCTTGTCAGGGGTATTACCTTTTCCAAAGTTTCGATACTCCCGTATACTAAAGTATTGTCCGATCACTACCTTATAAAATTCGAGGTTCAGACGCATGTTCGGCAAAGTAATAATAATAATAACTGCTATAGCAGCCGCAACATTAATACGGCCACAACGACGACTCTTGCTGACCTACTGCCCTCGGTAATGGCACCATTCCCAAAGTATGTGGGCTCTATTGATAACCTCACTAACAACTTTAACAACGCCCTGCGCGAAACCATTGATAACATAGCACCGCTAAAGTTAAAAAAGGCTCCAAAAAAGCATACCCCGTGGTTTACAGAAGAAACTAGAGCTCAGAAATGATTATGTAGAAAGCTGTAACGCAAATGGCGCACGACTAAACTTGAGGTGCACCATCAAGCATGGAGTGATGGTTTAATAACTTATAAACGCATGGTTACCTTAGCTAAAGCTAAATATTACTCAAATCTCATCCACCGTAATAAAAACGATCCTAAATTTTTGTTTAGTACGGTAGCATCGCTAACCCAACAAGGGACCCCTTCCAGTAGCTCCACCCACTCAGCTGATGACTTTATGCAATTCTTTAGTAAGAAAATTGAAGTCATTAGAAAGGAGATTAAAGACAATGCGTCCCAGCTACAACGGGGTTCTATTAACACTGATACAATTGTATAAACGGCGGATACTGCCCTCCAAAATAGTTTCTCTCGTTTTGAGGAAATAACATTAGAGGAATTGTTACAACGTGTAAATGGAATAAAACAAACAACATGTTTACTTGACCCTCTTCCTGGGAAACTGATCAAGGAGCTCTTTGTATTATTAGGTCCATCAGTGCTAAATATTATAAACTTATCACTTTCCTCGGGCACTGTTCCCCTAGCATTCAAAAAAGCGGTTATTCCTCCTCTTCTTAAAAGACCTAACTTTGATCCTGACCTCATGGTAAACTACCGACCGGTGTTTCACCTTCCCTTTATTTCAAAAATCCTCGAAAAAATTGTTGCGGAGCAGTTAAATGAACACTTAGCGTCTAACAATCTATGTGAAACCTTTCAATCCGGTTTCAGGGCAAATCACTCCACGGAGACAGCCCTCGCAAAAATGACTAATGATCTATTGCTAACGATGGATTCTGATGCGTCATCTATGTTGCTGCTCCTCGATCTTAGTGCTGCTTTCGATACTGTCGATCATAATATTTTATTAGAACGTATCAAAACACGAATTGGTATGTCAGACTTAGCCCTGTCTTGGTTTAACTCTTATCTTACTGATAGGATGCAGTGTGTCTCCCATAACAATGTGACTTCGGACTACGTTAAGGTAACGTGTGGAGTTCCCCAGGGTTCGGTCCTTGGCCCTGCACTCTTCACCATCTACATGCTGCCGCTAGGTTACGTCATGCGCAAATACGGTGTTAGCTTTCACTGTTATGCTGATGACACCCAACTCTACATGCCCCTAAAGCTGACCAACACGCCGGATTGTAGTCAGCTGGAGGCGTGTCTTAATGAAATTAAACAATGGATGTCCGCTAACTTTTTGCAACTCAACGCCAAAAAAACGGAAATGCTGATTATCGGTCCTGTTAGACACCGACCTCTATTTAATAATACAACTCTAACATTTGACAACCAAACAATTAAACAAGACGACAAGGTAAAGAATCTGGGTATTATCTTCGACCCAACTCTCTCGTTTGAGGCACACATTAAAAGCGTTACTAAAACGGCCTTCTTTCATCCCCGTAATATCGCTAAAATTCGCTCCATTCTGTCCACTTAAGACGCTGAGATCATTATCCATTTGTTACGTCTCGCCTCGACTACTGTAACGTATTATTTTCGGGTCTCCCCATGTCTAGCATTAAAAGATTACAGTTGGTACAAAATGCGGCTGCTAGACTTTTGACAAGAACAAGAAAGTTTGATCACATTACGCCTGTACTGGCTCACCTGCACTGGCTTCCTGTGCACTTAAGATGTGACTTTAAGGTTTTACTACTTACGTATAAAATACTACACGGTCTAGCTCCATCCTATCTTGCCGATTGTATTGTACCATATGTCCCGGCAAGAAATCTGCGTTCAAAGGACTCCGGCTTATTAGTGATTCCCAAAGCCCAAAAAAAGTCTGCGGGCTATAGAGCTTTTTAATTTCGGGCTCCAGTACTCTGGAATGCCCTCCCGGTAACAGTTCGAGATGCCACCACAGTAGAAGCATTTAAGTCTCACCTTAAAACTCATTTGTATACTCTAGCCTTTAAATAGACTCCCTTTTTAGACCAGTTGATCTGCCGTTTCTTTTCTTTTTCTCCTATGTCCCACTCTCCCTTGTGGAGGGGGTCCGGTCTGATCCGGTGGCCATGTACTGCTTGCCTGTGTATCGGCTGGGGACATCTCTGCGCTGCTGATCTGCCTCCGCTTGGGATGGTTTCCTGCTCGCTCCGCTGCTGTGTTGGATCCGCTTTGGACTGGACTCTCGCGACTGTGTTGGATCCATTATGGATTGAACTTTCACAGTGTCATGTTAGACCCGCTCGACATCCATTGCTTTCCTCCTCTCCAAGGTTCTCATAGTCATCATTGTCACCGACGTCCCACTGGGTGTGAGTTTTCCTTGCCCTTATGTGGGCCTACCGAGGATGTCGTAGTGGTTTGTGCAGCCCTTTGAGACACTAGTGATTTAGGGCTATATAAGTAAACATTGGTTGATTGATTGATAGATTATGTCTAAGGACAAGTGTCAATGCTGTAAGTCTCTTAGCTGAAACACACAACTTGATGCTTTTATGCACCGCTGGGAAGTCTGTCGCATTTTTCTCTTCACACTCTTTCCGTCGAGCCATCAGTGGTCCAAATGCCTGTGAATATTCTCATACATCCATGTCATAAGCCTCATCGAAGATCCAAATATTATATATTCTAAATATTGTGTGCAAACTATGCAATTGTGTGTACTATTTCTGGGTGTGTTGCAGGAGATCAACTAAGTCTGCGTGTACAATTGATAACCAGTGCAAAAGTGGAGCGGAACATCCTATTTCAATTAAGTTTTTGTGTGTATAGCAGCTGTCACCATGGAAACACTCATTTCCCTCTACATTCATGACATCATGCGGTCAAACCTGTCACTATGTCACGTTGTTGCCATGCAGCACCCGAATATAATATGCAACACATTTTCTAGGCTGCATTGAAGCGTCATGTGTTATAGTCTCGGTGAATCTCAGAAGGAACCTGTGAGGGTAGCCAGCAACAACTAATCTTTAATCTCACATATGGATGACAACAAAAGAGTTAATCCAGGGAAATACTTCAACCTGGATAATCAAGATCGCAATGGATGTTTTAAAAGGAGGTGAAAAAAAACACAATGCTAGTGGCGGGAGGTAGCCAGTGGCACGAAAAAAAAGTAAGTAGCAAACTAAGTAAAACAACAAAAGGTGGTCTACTGGGGATTACAGAATAATAGAGCACAAAACACAAACAAAATTACTTAAGGACTAAGCAAGAAAATACTTCTCAAAACTGATGACCAAGTGGGGAAAAAAACTCCAAACAGTGCTCGCATTCCAAACAATCCATAACAATGATCCCACAACCAACTAAGCTATGAGACTGGCTTGAATAGTCCTCAGGTGCTCATTAACAGCAGGTGAAAAACATAATTACTAATCACCCGCAGGTGAGGAGGACAGGCAAAGCAGCTGGGGGGAAGCTACTATAGGAATAACACCAACAGAAGAGGACGTGGCAACACATTTAGAGCGTAAGTCAGGAAGTGAAACATAACGCAGTATAAAATACCCCAAAAGCTAAATAAAGAGAGACGAGCAGTGTGATCTCGACAGCAGAACCTACTTTTAGCAAGCTGAAAGTGTGCTCTTAGAGTAGGCTGACCATATTGTGAAATCCCAAAAAGAAGACATATATATGCGTGCCAAGGCGGGCAGCACGCCAAGGCCGGGACTTGGTGAAAATTTGCCAATGATTGTTGAACTTGCTTTATAAATAATATATTTATTTAAATAAAGCATTTTTTCTCCTCTGTTGACAACAGTGTTGACGCTAGGAATTTTCAAAATGGGGTCACGTGGACCCCATCAAGTCATAAAAATGGGGTGCGACAGTAAATGTTTGGGGTCCACTTTTTTCAAAGTGGTTTGAAAACAAATGATACATGTATGCATTGTGCTGTTATATCTCACATTCTATATTGTGTTTTGGAAAAAGGTTGTCATAAAAGTTACTTAATTCATTAAAAGAAAAAAAAAAAGAAGACAAATTTGTATGCATATGTAAATGTATTCAGTTATAAACATTCATTCACTTTCTTCTTTCCTTCATGGATCTAAACTTTACCGCTGCTGGTAGTTTTTTCTATGTTTTTATTTAATAAATCAGTATAAAATTGTAACAAGTGTTTTGCTTGGGTCATGAAATGATGATAATGGTGTGCCAGGGCATACATACATTTTATATTTAATGTTTAAATCTCTGGAGTCTACATCAACTTCACATCTATTCCTCATTTCAAAATATTAGTTTGTTTGTTTGTTTCCCGCTCTTTTTTGTCAAACAAAACTGTTTTTTTTTTATGGCAAACACAAAAAATATGTAAAATCTTCCACCAAAATTATTTCGCAATGTGGAATATTTGATGTGATGTAATTGGGGTTGAGTAGGGGGTAGCGGGGGGTGTATATTGTAGCGTCCCGGAAGAGTTAGTGCTGCAAGGGGTTCTGAGTATTTGTTCTTTTGTGTTAATAGAATAGAATATAAAGTACTTCATTAAACCCTGGGGGAAATTCAGCACCACAGTTCGCTCACAATAGACAATAATTATAATAAATAATATATAAAATATATTATATATGTAATATATAATATATGAATAATATAAATATATTCTACATTTAAGTGCAGTCAAGAAGTAACATATGCATTATACAGTGTGATGGCTGTCAGTATGAAGGAACATCTATGTCGTTCCGTGTTACATTTAGGGAGTTTGAGCCTTCTATTGAACGTGCTCATTCTCTTCGCAAGGTCCGAGTGTAGTGGGTGGGAGGTAGGAATTTTGCTAGACTTCTCCTCTCTGACACCATCGCCAGAGAGTCCAACTCCACTCCCATCACGTTACTGGCCTTCTCTAACAGTTTGTCCAGTCTGTTTGTATTCCTCACTCTTAGCCCGCAGCCCCAGCAGGCCACGGCATACAAGAAGACGCCCGCCAACACCGACTCGTAGAACACCTTCAACATCTTTGTACAGACGTTGAAGGATCCTAGCCTCCTGAGGAAGTAGAGGCGGCTCTGTCCCTTCTTGTAGAGGGCCTCAGCGTGTTTTGACCCATTCAGCTTGTTGTCGATGTGTACTCCGAGGTATTTATAATCCTCAACCATGTCCACATCGACCCCCTTGATGGAAACAGGGGTTCGCTGAAGTACTCCTCCTTCCCAGGTCCACAACCAGCTTCTTGGTCTTTGTCACATTGAGCTGGAGGTGGTTCTTTCCACACCATGTGACAAAGTCCTCCACCAGTGCCCTGTATTCCTCATCACCATCCTCAATACAACCCACTATCGCAGAGTCAAAATCGGTGGTGTAAATGGTGAAGAGGAACGGGGAGAAGACTGTGCCCTGTGGGGCCCCGGTGTTGCTGACCAGCCTGTCAGGCACACAGTCCTGCAGTCGCACATACTGTGGTCTTTCAGTCAGGTAATCTACAACCCAGGACACCAAGGGGGCCACCACCTGCATCTTCTCCAACTTCACACCCAGTAGCCCAGGCCGTGTGGTATCGAAAGCACTGGAGAACTCTAAAAACATGACCCTCACACTGCTCGTGGGCTTGTCCAGGTGGGCGTGGGCTCGGTTCAGCAGGTAGATGACTGCGTCCTCCACTCCGAGTCGGGGCTGGTAGGCGAAATGGAGTGGATCCAGATGGGGCTTGACTGTAGGAAGGAGTTGTTTCAGGACTAACCTCTCCATGGTCTTCATGATATGGGAGGTTAGAGCCACCGGCCTGTAGTCATTTGACATACTGGGTCGCGTGCACTTGGGGATGGGGACCATGCATGAGGTTTTCCACAGTGTGGGGACTTTGTGCAGCCTAAGGCTCACGTTGAAGATGTGCTGGAGCACACCACACAGCTGTGGTGTGCTCCACAGCTGTGTGGAGGGGAGGGGGGGTTGGTTGGTTCGCTGAAGTTGTCAGGGGGCCGGCTGGCATGTTTCGGGAGGGGGCGGGGGTGGGGGGGGGGGGGTTGTACAGGAGCTTGTCGGAGCCACTGTGTCAAACCTGTTAAAGAACTGGTTTAGCTCATTGGCCCTCTCTTTATCTCCGTCCACCCCTCTACCCCCCGACGGTTTGAGGCCGGTGATGGTCTGCATACCTCTCCAAACCGCCTTCATGATGTTGTCCTTCAGCTTCCCTTCCAGCTTCTTCCTGTATTTCTCCTTAGTCTCCTTTAGTTTGGTCTTAAGCAGCACCTGAACTCTTTTCACCTCCTCCTTGTTACTAGCATTGAATGCCCTCTTCTTCTCATTCAGTATGGCTTTGATGTCTATGGTCACCCACGGCTTGTTGTTTGGGTAGCAGGTAACCGTCTTTGATGGGACATTCGAGTCAACACAGAAGTTGATATAGTCTGTGATGCACTCTGTGAGCCTGTCAATGTCCTCACCATGAGGCTCCATGAACACCTGCCAGTCAGTTACCTTAAAACAGCCTTGTAGTGTCTCCTGGACCCCTTCTGACCACCTTCTCACAGTTTTTTTGTTCACAGGTAGTCTTTTGACCAGAGGCACATAACTGTGGTTGAGGTAAACAAGGTTGTGGTCTGACCGGCCCAGCTCTGAGAGTGCTATGGAGCTATACGCATCCTTGATGTTTGCGTACAGCAGGTCCAGGATCTTATTTACTCTTGTGTGGCAGCTGACATACTGAGTGAAGTTGGGGAGTGATTTTTCCATAGTAACATTGTTAAAATCTCCCGAGATGAGGATGAGGGCTTTCAGATGCTGGGTTTGTAGTCTGGCTATCGAGCTGTGGATGACGTCACTGGCAGCTGCAGCGTTAGCAGAGAGGGGGGATGTATACTGCAATCATGATAACATGCGGAATCTCCCTGGGCAAATAATATGGTCTGAGTTTTACAGCTAACATCTCTATATTCTGGTCATAGTTGCGCTCTTTTATTGTAATATGACCGGGATGACAATATTTCTTATTAATAAACAAAGCAAGCCCCCCTCCTTTCCGCTTGCCGTTGGTACGGTCCTTTTTAGCGCGCACCATTTCAAAGCCGTTTATAGAAACGTTACTATCCGGAACATCGTTGTGCAGCCACGTCTCAGTAAAACACATCAGGCTACACTCACGATATTCTTTCTGACTACCGGCAAGCACCGACCACTCATTCATTTTGTTTGCCAAAGAGCGCACGTTACCCATAACGACGGAAGGAAGATATGGCTTATATCTCATTCGCTCCCTCCTCGCTTCAGCCTTCTTCTGTCTCGTGCGTCTCCCTTTCCCTCGACAGCCACGAGCACCTCCATAAGTCCTTTTTAGATCATCCTGGATATGGTTAGTTAGCGCCGGGTCCGTTAGCTTGATGCTAATAACTGGTGCCGCTAACAACTGTTCCCTGGTGTAGATGAAAGAGCCTCTGCACTGTTGTTGCCCGTCTGAGCTCATCAGTAGCGTCCCCACCGCCAGTAAAACAAACAAAACACTTCTAAACTGCATGTTTAGAAGGGCACGACTTGATAAAAAGTAAATGTAGATTAAATGTAAAAGTATACAAAAGTACAAAACGAACAAAGAACAAAGACAAAAGACAAAGAAGCGAACTGCAGCAGCGGCCGTCTAGATCGACGCATGCGCACTTATTATGTTGTGTAACGGTGCGGATGTTCTCCCGAAATGTGTTTGTCATTCTTTTTTGGTGTGGGTTCACAGTGTGGCGCATATTTGTAACAGTGTTAAAGTTGTTTATACGGCCACCCTCAGTGTGACCTGTATGGCTGTTGACTAAAGTATGCCTTGATCAGCGAGCAATCCACGATCTTGCTCTCTCTGTCTCTGCCCCTCCCTCACGAGTTCTGCTGCATGCGCACACATTCACAATTCCTTTAGTTTTCAACCCCTTCTTAACTATATACGTACATTGAAAATACATGCAACCCTGACTTAAAACGCCAGACATTTGAGGCGTATAAGAACCCCGCCCGGACACCCCGGACAGTCCCGCAAGAGGACATGTCCGGGGAAAAGAGGACATATGGTCAGTCTATGTTAGAGACACTGCGGTGTTGTGATGGTGCGTCTGGAAGGATCCAGGTCCAAAAAAATGCTGATTGCAGGACCTTTTTCCATAAAGGGGGTACATTATAATGTGTTCCCTATATGAAACACCATTAAAAAAAAACAAAAAAAAACAAACAAACAAACAAACAAACAAAAAAGCCATCAATCTCTTTTAGTCATCCAGCAGCTATAAAATGATGATAAAGCAATATAATGATATCAGAAAAATTATGGTACGATATCGTCATAGTAATAAGACCACGGTACGGGACTATTGTGGTATATCTCCCAAGAAAATAGTGTGTAAAATTAAGTTGCAGGAATGTTTAGGATAAGCACACTTAATGTCATTGAACACAAACATAATGCTAAAATGTTGTAATTATTAGTATTACTGCAAACAAGTATTTTCAAGTGGAAATAATTGTGTGGGAACATCCACTGTCTCTCTCTCTGTACAGTGGACATTTTTATCTGTTTGGAAAATGCAGTTTCTCAGAAAAGTTAACTCCTATTTTATTTTTTAATAAAGTAAATGCCTTACAAATTTAGCTTGGTTGGCTTTATTTTTTCCATGTGGTGGAAGTTTATCAAGTAGTTCGGTGTGCAACAGGTGCTTTCCTTCGGCATGGTGCGCTTCGACAGAGTCTGTTTTGGTTTGGAACACTCAGATTTACAGTTAGTATTATTTGCGGATGATACAACAGCGTTTTGTTCAGGAGAGAACACTCAGAAGATAATACAAATAATAACAGGAGAAATGAACAAATTGAAAGAATCGTTTGACAAAAACAGACTATCATTGAATCTCAGTAAAACTAAAATAAAGCTATTTGGTAACAGTAGAAAATAAAGTCAAACACAAATACAAATAGACGGAATAGAAATTGAAAGAGTAAATGAAACCAAATTTCTAGGTATAATGAGTGATGATAAATTGAACTGGAAATCTCATGTAAAAAATATACAACATAAAGTAGCAAGAAATACGTCAATAATGAATGAAGCCAAGTATGTTCTAGACCAAAAATCACTTCATATTCTCTACTGCTCACTAGTGTTACCATATCTGAGTTACTGTGTAGAAATAGGGGAAATAATTACAAAAGTACACTTCATTCACTAACGGTGTTACAAAAAAGATAAGTTAGAATAATACATAGTGTTGGATATAGAGAACATACAAACCCTTTATTTATTGAATCAAAGATACTGAAATTCCACGACAGAGTGGAATTGCAAACAGCTAAGATTATACACAAAGCAAACTATAACCTGCTTCCCAAGAAGATACAACAATTCTTCTCAACAAAAGAAGAGAAATATAATCTTAGAGAAAAATGTAATTTAAAACATTTGTATGCACGTACAACACTTAAGACCTTCAGTATATCAGTATGTGGAATTACATAATGGAATGGATTAAGCAAAGCAATCAAACAATGTACTAATATGATCCACTTCAAGAAACTCTTCAAACTGGAAGTGTTTACAAAGTACAAAAAAGAAGAACTATGATAAACATTCTGATTTTACTCACCCATTCATTCTCAAAATAATCTTACTTATCTCATCGTATGGAATAAAACTTGCTTCACCAATTATTTATTTGTTTATTTATTTTTATCATGATTACTTATTACTTAAGGAGTATACATTGTGAATACATTGAGAACAGGAAGTGAACAAAAGTATTAGTAAGTGTTATGTAAAGAAAAGGGGTAGGATTAAATAGGCTCTGCTTCTTCCTACTCCTTTTCGAACATGTTGAAAAGAGAAACTGGAAATTGTGATGTATCATGTTGTATGCGTGCATATTCGAAATAAACTCAAACTCAAACTCAAACTCAATACAAACTTGACGCGTTTATTACCTCCGCCAGGTTATGTTTTTGCCAGGGTTTGTTTGTCTGTTTGTCAGCAACATAACTCAAAAAGTTATGGACAGATTTTAAATAAAACAAATCTTATCTACTACGAAGTTGTGCAGAGGATTCTGGGACATTTAATTTATTTACAGGCTTAAATGCCAGAAAAAAACTACACTATATCGTCATCAACACGGCATTATTGGGAAGATCTTGAAACCTTAAAACCACGGAATCGCCAATACCATTACATTCTTAATATTGCCGAGTAGACCACATTTTAAGTATTCTTATATCTCACATTTAAAACATGTTGACATGCACGCAGATAGATAGCAGCATGGTGGTAGAGTTGTTGTCTCTCAACCTGAAGGTTGCGGGTTCGGTCCGCAGTCCCTCTGTTACCATGTCCAACTATTCTTGAGCAAAATACTGGACCCCCAGTTGCTCCTGATGATGGCTCATCAGTAGGTGAATGGGGTCCATCCATCCATCCATTTCCTACTGTTTGTCTCTTTCGGGGTCGCAGGGGGTGCTGGAGCCTATCTCAGCTGCATTCGGACGGAAGGCGGGGTACACCCTGGACAAGTCGCCACCTCATCGCAGGGCCAACACAGATAGACAGACAACATTCACACTCACATTCACACACTAGGGACCATTTGGTGTTGCCAATCAACCTATCCCCAGGTGCATGTCTTTGGAAGTGGGAGGAAGCCGGAGTAACAGGAGGGAACCCACGCAGTCACGGGGAGAACATGCAAACTCCACACAGAAAGATCCCGAGCCTGGGATTGAACTCAGGACTACTCAGGACCTTCGTATTGTGAGGTACATGCACTAACCCCTGTGGGTAATGGTGTTAACGCTCTTTGATTACCTTGAAGGTAGAAAAGCGCTATGCAATTAAAATCCCTTTAATGTTTACCATTCTCTCTCTCAAATGGCTTCACAGTATGATCGCCTACCTTCTCACAGCCATTTATGCATTACTGTGCCAGTTTGCTCCCAGTGTGAGCCACACTGTTTTAAAATGTAGCTCGAAGATGTGATAATGGCTTTCACAAATATAAAGCGCTGTGAGTCCCTATAAATATAATTCACTTCACTTTGGGCAGCACGATGGAACAGGGGTTAGTACGTGTGCCTCACAATAAGAAAGTCCTGGGTTCAATCCCTGGGCTCGGGATCTTTCTGTTTGGGTTTACCTGTTCTCCCTGTGACTGCATGTGTTCCCTCCTGGCACTGCGGCTTCCTCTCACCTCCAAAAACATGCACCTGGGGATAGGTTGATTGGCAACAGTAAATCATACTTGCCAACCTTGAGACCTCCGAATTCGGGATATTGGGTGGGCGGCAACCCAGCGCCCGGGGTTAAGGAGGGAGGAGTATATAATGAACTAAAATTAAAGTATTTAATTTATTATATATATATATATATATAATAAATTAAATACTACACTATATATATATATAGATGTAAGGCAGTAGCCTGGTAATGTATAAGACAGTACCTCTTTATGAGCACTGGAGGTCGCTATTCTGTTGATTTTTACCTGTGGGTTCAGCACACCTCACCTTTTTGTCCCTCAGTGGACACCATAGTCTAGGCGCCATCTTTGAAAATGTTCTTCTTTTCCACTGAAAAGGTGAGACCTGTTTTATGACTGTCTGAACACTTTATAAGATATTAGAGTTAAAAATGCCCATCCAGCGAATTTGTTGCAATACAGTGTTAGCTAAGGTGTTTACTTACATTTTGATGTGTTTTGAAGAAATGTGCAATTCCGGTTTTGTACTTAAATGTTTGATGTAAGTTGGCCAGTGTGATTAACAATTAGTAGAGTCTGAATTGAATGGGGTTGTGAAGGATGGCTTTTTACATGTTTATTCTGGTCACTGTGTTTGAACTACTGATTTGTGATTTATTGTTATTTAGCATTTGGGCATATTGAATATGAGAAAGATTTATATATTTTTGTTGACATATGTTAATGTGTTCTTTTGCATTGAGACACATTTGTAAGGAAAATGTTCTTCTTTTCCACTGAAAAGCTCAATGACCAGAGCCAGAGAGGACCACCACTGTGAGCAAATAAATGCAACAAGGTCTCATCCACAATCCAGAACCACTGTGTCCAGTGTCCAATCTCTCCGCACAACAACCCACCTTATAAACACTAAAAACACAACGCAGAGTCCAAGGGTGTGTCGAGAGGCAGTGACATTGTGGGTTACATCTTTGGTGCCGTGACCCGGATTGTGGTAATTCTAAGACCGAAGGGAGACTGACAGTAGCATCCCCAGACATGCTGCTAAACTGAACTGTATCCTCTGTGAATGGACCGGTCCATGCGGTGGACTGAGCTACTACTGAGCTGTATGAGAAGATTATCCACCTTCAACATATCCTTTCAGTGCTATGAAAGTTATTTTCATTGAAGGACTTTATATGGTATCCTATAAACTGAACAGCTAATTGAAATTGAGAAAGAACAAAAAAAAAAAAAAAAGCTATATTCTGTGAGAGAATTTTCAAGTTACAACTATATGAGTATTATTTGTTGTCTACTTGGTTCATATGCCTTGAGTTAGACACACAGAGATGTGTACTGACTAATTGTTTGGTTAATGTGAATTTTATGCACGGATTGATATTTGTTACTATTGTTGTTGTTTTTCCTTTTTTTCTTTTTATTGTTTTCATTGCACTTCACTATACACCTACAACATACACAGACATACCACCTATTTCACTGCCCAAGCCCTTGGCCCCAGTTAAACTAACTGAAGATGTGGAGTGACTACACTGGCCTGGAGGGCACAGGCCATACAACCAGCCATGACCCTCCCCATACCACACAATTCCATATTCAGGATGAAGGAGCAACGGCTGATGCCAGTACAGTGAAGCAGCAGCATTCGGCGCGGCCAAAGCATACAAACATGTTCCTCAACTCCCCTAGCCCTCAGCAGCAGCACCAAACTCAGTACTCAGGGCAGGGCTGGCAGCTTACGCCGCCACCCCCAACTCTGTCACCGCATACCCCAGCTAATGTGTCCACATTGCCGCGCCACCAGATCGGCAGGTCAGGCTACAGACTCCCAACTCCCGCCCAAATCCAGGCTGCTCATCCTAGCCCCATGACCTACACCAGCAATTCAGATTCCACCCATGCGCCCCAGCTCCCTATGCCGAATTCTCGAAACCCCCAAATGAACCTTTCGAACAACCCTCCTGTCCAACACCACTCTCAGTCCCTGGCCCATAATGAGATGACCCCCCGGCGCCCGCCTGCAACTGGTGAAAGAGGCCCTATCCCTATGAATGTGAATTATGGAAATGTTGATTACACAACCCCTTCCCATGCCTCTGCTACAGCACATCTACAGACACCTGCTGCCCACCCCCAAGCCAGTCTGTATCCCCATGCCCTCCCACAAGCTATTCATGATACAGCTTCCCCTCACACCCCTGCCCCAGTATACTTTCAGATGCCAACTCCAGATCCTCAAGCCAGAATGTACCCCACTATCCTCACACAAAACCTTGATCATGCAGCCCCTCTCCATGGCCCCGCCCCAGTACATCCATGGACACCTGCTTCTGATCCCAGAGTCAACGTGTATCCTAATGCACTCCCCCAATCCACACCTCCACCTCCATTCTTCGCTCCAAACAGCGCCATAGCCCAACCAAGTCCTCCCGCTGCTTATGGTGGCTTCCTGCAGACTCATCAGGTTAAAAATGTTCAAATCTTCACTGGACATTCTGATAGCAAGATGCTTGTGGAGGACTGGATTCGTGACATGCAGTATCTCCTGGAGGCCATAGAGCTTCCCATGCACCTCCGCTTTTCCACAGTAGTGCGACACCTGGGTGGTGAAGCCAGAAGATTGGTGTTGAATCTACCTCCCCATGACCAAACCCCTGAGAAAGCATTTGAGGAATTGAGGGCGGAATACAGTGACACATATGGCTCTCTAGATCCACTAGCCGACTTCTATGAACGAATCCAGAGGCCTGGAGAGTCTTGTTGCTCATATGCCATAGCACTGGAGGCAACACTGCGAGCTGTTGAAGACAGTGAGAGAGGAGGCAGGCCTTTCCCCGACCGTGATAGCAAACTCACCCGGCAGTTCTTAAGGGGGCTTGAAGATGAGGAGACGTATGCCCGAATTTTGCCAATGAAGCCCCGGCTATTGAGCTTCCGAGAGCTGCATCAGGAGCTCAGAGATCTAGCAAAAGAAACAAAGAAGTTCCAACCACAGCACAAGACAAAGAAAGCATATGCCCAGGTACATGGCACACCTGAGTGTGGTACTAATGAGAAGACAGAGACAACGAAACAGAACTCAGAACTGTCAGAGTTGAGAGAGATTGTACAGAAATTGGCTCTAAGTCAAGAGCAACAGATGGCCATGTTGTCTCACCTCGAATCAAGAATTTTGGTCCCACCCACTGTCCAGCCTGCTGGCTCACCCACTGTACCGCCTGCTGTCTCACGCATTGTCCCTCCTGCAGCCCCCCCACAAAGATTCCAGTCATCACCAAGGACTACAGTACAGGGCTCCAGTGTGACATGTTACCGGTGTGGGAAACTAGGACACATTGCCCGGGTCTGCAGAGCAGCTCTCCCAGATCCCAGCCTGTCCTTGGCTCAGCAACCCCAGCCTGTGACCCCTGTGGAGGGAAACACAGCTCCCTCAGCACAACATTTAAACGCCTAGAGCCCATGGTTACCGGGGCAACCATGGGTGAGCAGCAAGTGTCCCCATTACAGGTGAGCGGAACTGATGATGGAGGAGAGGATACCCCCCTTGTGGGCCCCAGGAATGAGGGGGAGGTGGAAGTCAATGGGGTAAAATGCAAGGCACTCATAGACTCTGGCTCCCAGATTACCAGTATTACTCACAACTACTGGCGCAACCACCCCACTCTTCGGGAACAAAGGCTGAAGCCTTCTAAAATACCCATAGAGGGGGCAGCCGGCCAGAATGTGCCTTACCATGGTGTCTTACACATTAACCTGAAAATGCTGGGGAGAGAGTTTGAGGCTGTGCCGGCTTTCGTGGTCCCTGATTCTGAGTATCGTTCCTCTGTCCCTCTGCTTGTGGGCACTAATGTCATTCGGGCCTCCAGGAGCCACCTCCAAGCAACCTATGGCCAGCAGTTCATTCACCGTGTCAAGCAAAGCCATCCAGAGTGGTACAGTGCCCTGCTGGAAATTCTGAACACAGAACATAATGTAACGGATGACACAGTTGGCCCTGTTGTGTACGCTGGACGCAAAATAAGCATCCCTGGAGGGAAGGAGATGGATTTGAAGTGTAGGATCAAACTTGGCCCACAAAGAAAGACTTACACAGCCCTCATTGAAGGCCACCCTTTCCTGCGTCTCCCCCAAGACCTATTGGTTGCCAAAGTCCTTACTGATGTAAAGAAAGGCTGCACCCCTGTTAGGGTGATGAATCTGTCTCAACATGCTATCACCATAAAGCCCCATACACTTTTGGCCAATGCAGTCGTGGTGGAAAATGTTGTAGAGTTTCCTGACAAGAGGCCGGGTGAACCTGATAAGGCTGAGAGTGAAGAGGCCTGTCTGAGTTTGGATCAAGTTGTGGCAGGTGGTGGGGTGGACCTCAGTGAAGCAGCGGTAGAGAATGAGCACCAGCGGTCCCTCCTTAAAGAGCTGGTGGAGAAAAATGGAAGTGTGTTCTCCCAGCATTCCATGGACTATGGCCACACAAAAACAATAACGCATGAAATTCCTCTTGTCGATTCTACCCCTTTCCGACTGCCCTACCGCAAGATTCCCCCCTCACAGTGGCAAGATGTGAGGAAGTTGTTGATGGACATGGAGGCAACAGGGGTCATCAGGCCTAGTAAGAGCCCATATGCTTCGCCAGTAGTGATTGTAACCAAGAAAAATGGGTCACTAAGGCTTTGTGTGGACTACAGAAAGCTGAACTTCTACAGCACCAGAGATGCATTCCCTCTGCCCAGAATAGAGGAAGCTCTGGAGGCCCTGGGGCAAGCGAAGTACTTCTCCACCCTTGACCTCACATCTGGTTACTGGCAGGTGGAGGTGGCGGAGCACGACAAACACAAGACAGCGTTCAGTACTCCTATGGGGCTGTTTGAGGCAAACAGAATGCCTTTTGGGCTGCAAAACGCTCCGTCCACCTTCCAGCGACTGATGACCTGCTGCTTTGGAGATCTGAACTTCACTCACCTCCTCATCTACTTAGATGATCTGATCATATTCTCAAAAACCTTTGATGAGCACCTGGAGAGGTTGCAGCTGGTGTTTGATCGACTCAAGGAGCATGGCTTGAAGTTGAAACCCTCGAAGTGCCAGCTTGTGAGACAAGAGGTGCAGTATTTGGGTCACTTGGTGTCCGCAGAGGGGATCAGGACAGACCCAGAGAAAATCAGCAGGGTTAAGGACTGGGTGAGGCCCACAAATAGGAAAGAAGTGCTCCAATTCTTGGGCCTAGCCGGGTATTACAGACGGTACGTGAACGGCTACTCCATGATAGCAGCACCTCTATACCGCCTCACTAGCGGTGACCCCAGAAAGAAGAAGAGGGGGCATAAGAAGAGCCCGGGTCCTGACCCACCCTTCATGTGGACTCATGAGTGTGAGGAGGCCTTTCAGACACTGAAAGAGAAGTTGACAACTGCTCCAGTGCTGGGGTATCCAGATTTCAGCCGGCCTTTTCTGCTTCAAACTGATGCGTCAGGAGAGGGCCTTGGCGCTGTCTTGGTCCAGGTCCAGAGTGGAGTCGAGAGAGTCATAGCCTACTCCAGCCGTGGCTTGAGTCCAACAGAGACCCGATATCCTGCACACAAACTTGAGTTCCTCGCTCTGAAGTGGGCAGTGACAGATAAGTTCTACGACCATCTCTATGGGCGTAGATTCTCAGTCCAGACAGACAACAACCCTCTCAAGTATGTGATGTCCTCAGCTAAGCTGGATGCTACAGGACAGCGGTGGGTGTCTCGACTGTCGGCGTTCGACTTTGACATCCAGTATAGAAGAGGAAAGAGTAACGCAAATGCTGACGCACTCTCCCGTATGTCCAACCAGGAGGTCACGCAAGTCTTACACACCTGTCCCCAGCGGGTGAGGGCCAGTAACTTAGGCCATGAAGAGAACCGGCCCACCCATGGACAAGAGAGCCATGGACAGGAGAGCTCCCCGGATGTGAACAATACTGCCCCAGAGGAACCTGACATCCAAGAACCTCTATCACACAAGCCCAGTGAGCCCTATATGGATGTGGGAACAGAGTCATTACCTGCCATGACAAAACAGGAGATCCGCGCAGCCCAGAAGGAAGATCCTGCCGTCGGCCCTGTCCTGCACTCTAAAAGCCTGAACCAGAAGCCAAGTCGCAGTGAGAGGATCAGTGGTGGTGGGCAAGTGTGCCTTCTCTTAAAGGAGTGGAGGAGGTTAGTGATACGAGACGGTATCATGTACCGCCGTGTACGAGATGACCAAAGGGAAGTAGTAGAGCAGCTTGTACTGCCGGAACGGCTGCGCGCATCCGTCAAGACTGCTCTGCATGATGACTCAGGGCATTTAGGATTTGAGAGGACCTTGCAGATGATAAGGGAGAGATTCTACTGGCCAAGAATGTTCCAGGAAATCAAGACTTGGTGTGAACAGTGTCAGAGGTGCTGCCTCAGAAAGACCCCAACTGCAGGCCTCAGGGCTCCCCTGGTCAGTATTCACACCAGTGCCCCCATGGAGCTGGTGTGTGTGGACTTTTTGACACTGGAGAAGTCAAAAGGTGGCATTGAAAATGTGCTCGTTGTTACTGACCACTTCTCACGATACGCCCAGGCCTATCCCACTAAAGACCAGAAGGCCAACACAGTTGCGAAGGTACTGTGGAAAAACTTCTTCTGCCGGTTTGGTTTTTGTGAGAAATTGTTGGCAGACCAAGGACGCAATTTTGAAAGTGCTATCGTGAAGGAACTGTGCAAGTGTACGGGCATCACTAAGACCCACACCACCCTCTACCACCCACAGGGCAATGGGGGCACGGAAAGGTTCAACCGGACTCTCATGGACATGCTGGGGACACTAGAGCCTCACTTGAAACCCCGCTGGCATGAGCACTTGGATGCAATGACGCATGCCTACAATTGCACACGTCACGACTCGACTGGTTATGCACCATACTACCTGATGTTCGGTAGGCACCCCCGGCTCCCAGTCGACCTGGTCTTTGGGCTTCCTTCCACCAATGAGCAAGGAGGATATAGTGAGTACGTCCAAACTCTACATGACAGTCTGTCACAAGCCTATGCCCTGGCTAATCAGGCTTCTCACCATGCGAAAGATCAGCAGAAAAAATACTATGACCGAAAAGCAAAGAGTCAAGTCTTCAGTGCAGGGGACCGAGTCCTGGTCAAAATTGTCATGTGGAAGGACGGCAGAAACTGGGAGACAAGTGGGAGTCTCGTCCATACATTGTGGTGAAGAAGCAACCCAATATACCGGTGTATGTAGTTCGACCAGAAGACGGTGAACCAGAGAGAGTGGTCCACCGCAACCTCCTTACACAGTGTATGTTTCTGCCAGTGGAACAGGCCGGTGAAGTGATGACAAATGATGTGGAGTCAGATGTGGAAGAGGATCACGAGGGAGCGGATACAGAGGAAATGGAGGAGCAAGATAGAGGAGAGACAGAGGAAGATATTGAAGAGGAATGTGAGATGGATGATACAGAGACAGTAAACGGACAGGTTGAACACACAGGGATGGAGGAATTGGATGTGGAGGCTGGGCAAATAAGTGATAAAGAAGAGGAAGCCACACCTCTCAGTTGTGCCGAAGCACCTCCAGAGGCTGTGGCTCCAAGAAGGAACCCGTCGAGAAATCGACAGCCCCCAAAGAGGCTATGCCTTGAGTCGCAAGTTCTCAGATCGGATGAAGAACAACAGAAGATAGAGAGAGGCAAGAAGTTGTGGCAAAGGGCCAAAGCAAGAGGACCAGAAGGGCGTGTTTAACACACACACACACACACACGCACACACACACACACGCGCACACACACACACACACACACACACACACACTCACTCACTTTTGGTTAAAGAATGGAGTTTTTGCTTTTTGTTTACGTTTGATCTGATGGCAGGGACGCCATCAAATAAAGAAGGGGTAGATGTAAGGCAGTAGCCTGGTAATGTATAAGACAGTACCTCTTTATGAGCACTGGAGGTCGCTATTCTGTTGATTTTTACCTGTGGGTTCAGCACACCTCACCTTTTTGTCCCTCAGTGGACACCATAGTCTAGGCGCCATCTTTGAAAATGTTCTTCTTTTCCACTGAAAAGGTGAGACCTGTTTTATGACTGTCTGAACACTTTATAAGATATTAGAGTTAACAATGCCCATCCAGCGAATTTGTTGCAATACAGTGTTAGCTAAGGTGTTTACTTACATTTTGATGTGTTTTGAAGAAATGTGCAATTCCGGTTTTGTACTTAAATGTTTGATGTAAGTTGGCCAGTGTGATTAACAATTAGTAGAGTCTGAATTGAATGGGGTTGTGAAGGATGGCTTTTTACATGTTTATTCTGGTCACTGTGTTTGAACTACTGATTTGTGATTTATTGTTATTTAGCATTTGGGCATATTGAATATGAGAAAGATTTATATATTTTTGTTGACATATGTTAATGTGTTCTTTTGCATTGAGACACATTTGTAAGGAAAATGTTCTTCTTTTCCACTGAAAAGCTCAATGACCAGAGCCAGAGAGGACCACCACTGTGAGCAAATAAATGCAACAAGGTCTCATCCACAATCCAGAACCACTGTGTCCAGTGTCCAATCTCTCCGCACAACAACCCACCTTATAAACACTAAAAACACAACGCAGAGTCCAAGGGTGTGTCGAGAGGCAGTGACATTGTGGGTTACATATATATATATATATATACTGTATTAGGTGTCAGGCTTGCCCTTGACAGTTTGTTTGTGTTTTAGTTTTTTCCTCTGTGTGTGTAGTATTTCCTGTCAGCGCTCTTATTTTGTCTGTTTCCTGGGTTTCTATTATTGAATCGAATCGTGGGACAGCCAAAGATTCGCAGCCCTAATATATATTTTTTGGACATTACTACTTGCCGTAGTTTTGAAACAATGCATGTTGGGAATCCGGATTTTGTGTGTCAGTATATTAACGTGCCGGCTGGAATAAACCCACGCTGAGCAATAGTTCCGGGCCTGCTTACTTTATGGGTTATAGATAAACCTATGGATAACGGAGACATATATAATATATACCACGACAGGTACCATTACTTGCGCCACGCCTAGCACCAGTACCTGCACCATGCCCAGTGCGGCCAGTAGCAGCTCCACGCCGCCAAGTCCAGTGCCGCCAGTAGCTGCTCCACGCCAAGACCAAAGCCAAGACCCAAGCCAAGACCAACCATGCCAAGCTTCGCCGCCTGCCACGATGAGGACGCGCGCAAGTTCCACGCCTGCCACCATGACAACGCGCCCGCCTCCTCATCAGCCACAGATGTGGCCGCTACCTGGACGTCCGCCACGCCAAGTGCGCCGACCTCCTCGTCGACCACGGATGTGGCCCTTCCCGGGTCGTCTACCACGCCAAGTGCACCGACCTCCTCGTCGGCCACGGATGTGGCCCTTCCCAGGTCGCCCACCTCGTCAGGTACAGCGGCGCTCTATGAGTCGCCAGCACCTGACTCTTCCTCGGTGGATTCGGGGACACTTGGTCTGGCGACCCACCGCCAAGTCCCACTCCCGCCCTCCCATGACTTTTGATCGTTGTTTTTTTTGGACATCTGGGATCTGTCCTTAACGGAGGGGCTCTGTCATGTCTTGTGATCATGTTTTGTTAAGTTATGTTCTGTTTTGCTTAAGACTCCATTGTTTCCTGTTTTTGCACTTCCTTGTTTGCTTTGTTTGCTTAAGACTCCATTGTTTCCTGTTTTTGCACTTCCTTGTTTGCTTTGTTACCATGCCAACCAATTAGTTTCACCTGTCATGTCACGCACCTGATTTGTTTTGAATCACGCACCTTTTCAATCACCTGTATTATTTAAACCGGAAGTTGCCGGGAAGTCAGCCTCTGTTACTCATGCCGGTCCAAACTTTTGCTTCTTGCCATGCCACGTAAGTTTTTGGTTTTTTATGTCACAGTAATCGAGTTTTGTTTCATGTTCATAGTTTCTGCCTTTGTGCAAGTTTTTGTTTTATTATCCGAGTTTTTGTAGTTCCGCCTTGTGCGCGCCTTTTGTTCCTTTTTTATAGTAATAAAAAAGTATGTCCTTACCTTCACGGCTTGCCCACGCCAACTTTCCTTTGCCTTTTGGGTAAACAAACCTCACAGTATACGCCCTGACAAGCATAAGGTTTGAAACACATTTCATTAAATTAAATTCATTGTTCATTCATGGTGTTAAAACTTGAAAATGATCTGTCTCAGGTAAACTTATTAATGATGAAAAATTATATATATTTTTGATTAATAATTATTAATTTTGAGTTAACTATGAACAAAATTGGATTAATTGCAATTAAATATTTTAATTGCCAACAAAAAAATTGCGCTATAGATCGCTCTCAACAGTTCAAAATGCTATTAACTCGTGAGGGTAAATGTTTTGGAACATAAATTAATGGACACTTTTCAAGCGTAAAACATAAAAAGAAAATGTCTGCGACTCGTGGACGACAGAGCAGATAGCGGACAAAAAGAAAGCCTTAGGTGTTTTTTCGTTTTCCAATTATAATTAAGTATTGCTATTATTTGTTGTGATGAATTAAATCTGTACAGAATTGTATGCTTTTATAGCTTTCTTTTGTGGTATGAAATAAGTTTTGCTTTGTTACATACTGTATACAAACATCACACACAACTCTATGGACAAAGTAACCTTCTTTTCCTAAAATCAGCTAAGCAATCTTATGTTTGACGCTACTTAATTGTATGATTTAATTATATAAGCTGAACGTATTAGGCTAAACGTTGAAAAAGCCTTCTTTCCTCAGCAGCAGAAATAACTTGTAATTGACTTTCAATACAATAACTTCTCATAAAATCTGTCCTGAGGCCAGAACTTTCCTCACACGCATTTATCGTGTTAAAGACTAACAATAAAACTAGATTTAAATGTGCCTTGCATTTGATAGGAGCCCCATCTTTCACGTTTAATTCCTCAACCGTGGTAGTTATTTCCTCTGTCTTTATCCGAAAGAGGGGATAGAAACCTGACAAGTGGCTACTAAATGTTTTAGTAAATTGCAATGACTTACCTCCAGATGTTCGATAACAGTTGTGTACTGATTTTGGCCTCAAGGTGTTTCGACATCACAAACATACCACAGCGTTGGAAAAAAACAAAACTACTGCATTTTCTCTCCGGTGCTGGTAGACCAGATGCTTTTTGTTTATGCATTTTGATATATGATACTAATTAGGGAGACACTGGTGCAAGGACATACTGTATTTAGGGGTGATTAGCTGAGGTGGAAAGTAACTCTTTTAAAATACTTTGCTGACTGTGTAGGACTGAGTTATAACTTTTTTTTTTTTTGCAATAATATCATTTGTAAAAATGCAGCCTATTGCATTATTCATCTGAAGGATGTAAACACTGAACAAAGAGGTCAAGACACATTTTGGATAGTATTTTTTTGCATTCATTATGTTGCATTATTTTATATTATATTCTCACAAGTAAAGACAACCTTCACATTTTAAGTAGAGTGTATTGTATCTTCTCAAGGGAAATTACTATTTCGAGTAGTTGGTGGACAGCATACATACTGGTATAACTTTTAGCATTAGCATCCATGGAAAATGACTTAACAAACAGTCATTATCTAAATACTGATGCTGTCAATGGAGCCATTAATCACACATTTGAAATATGAACAATTGTGAATAATCACAGAACATTGCTGGATTATATGCCAGCTGCGCTCAAATGCAAAGCATAGTAAACCCTGGACAAGTCGCCACCTCATCGCAGGGCCAACATGAGACTTCACACTCACTTCCACACGCCTGGATTATCTAAATTATCTTTAAATAAGATCAATATTTTGACACAAATGCAATTTTATTGTCAAAATGTCTGTAATGACTGATTGGCATACTAATGCCGGGTTTGTCCCTCCGTGGATGCGTCGACAAGAACACTGCAATGGTAAGTATAAATGATTTATTAAACTGAACAAAAGCAGGCTACGAACAAAAATACTGGAGTTAATAAAAGGCAAACCAAAAACGCTAGCATGAAAACTAGGAAGTACAAATAGACAAACTAAAATGGCACGTAGGCACAAAAAGAACAAACAAATCATCAGTATGTAAACTGGAAAAACACAAAGGCTTAGCGTGAGAAGCTAGCGAGAATATAAATACTTGCGTGAAAGCAAACGATCAAAAATCCAGACATACAGTTGAGTGAGAGCAAACTATGAGCCCAGAAAGAATGAACAAAGAAGGTTGGCTTATATAGAAGGGTGATTAGCAAAAACAGGTGTGTGTGGACCGGGAGTAGCAGGTGGACTGATGAGTAACCATAGTGACTGGCTAAACAGTAAATAAACATTCACTTAACTGAGAGTGATACCACAATGGAAAAATAACTAATAATATGTGTAGATCCGAGCAGCGGATCGCAACAATGTCATTCACACATTCTTTTTACGTTTTACTGAAATGCACGTCATTTTTATTTTGTTGCTCAAAACCTAACTGGTCAAAGTTTTGTCTAAAGTCCCATTGGTGTGTGTTTTGAAGCAAAAGTTGGAGTCTCGTGTGGAATAAAAAAAGTGGAATAAAAGAGCATTCAAGTGAAAAGTAACAAGGAAAAAGTTGCATTGTTGACTATAACACAAAGCTGTGATGCAGGCTAATTTTTCTCTCTAAAGTTGTCATTGTTAAGATAATAATAATAATACAAAATCAATATGGTTATGAATTCTTGACCTATTTAAGGAGTCAATAAAATTCCACTTTGATATATTTTGGAAGGAAAATATTGCATAATTTTTGTGTTTGATGTAAAAAAAGCAAAACCTTCATCACAAAAAGGACATAAAAAAAAATACAATTAGAACAATTATAAAAACAATTATTTAAAGAAATAAACACAATTATAAAAACGTATAATCGATGGTTAATGATCTGCACAACAGACTTAAACATAAAAAGTAAAAAAAAAGTATGACTTATTTTTATTACTTTAATAAGTGGGGCCCTTTTTAACCCCTCTTTTTTTAAAACTGTCATTGCTCAAAACCATTTAATGAATAGAAATCAATGTTATGAATTATTGACCTATTTAAGGCTCCAATTACTTCACATCTAATAATGGGCATTGTTAGACCCATTATATAATATGATATTCTTTAGTGCCCCCTAAATCTTTTTTTTTTCTTTTTTACAAATAATTGCATACTAATATGATTAAAATATACAGCAATATGAGTTTACGCGATTCGCTTGAAGAAGGACATGTCAAATGTAAATTATTGGATGACAAAGCGCTTTATATATAAAATTTGACCCCAAACAGACTCCTGGCCACGTCACCCTTTGTCACTGATAATAAAATGAGACAGATTCCCCCCTTGGATCTCTGGTGGCTTTCGTGGCGCACACCATTGGTACTTGTGTTATAACACAGAATGTCTTGCGTTCAAATCCCTTTTGAAATTGTAAGAGGTTTTTTTTTTAGGTTGTTTCATTGATGGTAAAATTGTTTAATACGTTAAACTTCATCATTTTAATAAAAAAAAGTGGACCGTCGTGAAATCATGCTGATTGTCAAAGATGTTAGATAATATAACATGCAGGTGATAGATGTAAGTCAAGGAAAGTATGTATTTTTCTGGATATTGATTGTGTTGCTCAAGGTAATATTATCTATATGGTGCTGTGATAACTTCAGCCTTTCAAAGCTCCTCTATGACCAACTTTTGACCAAGGTATTGGTCAAATCCCAGTTACAGCCCTGCTACAGTGTGCACGCTGCATACAGCCAGACTATATACAAGATGGACATATGGAAGTTTTTCAAGAAAGAAGGTTTTTACAACTGCCGGAAGTAACAATTAGCTTCAGCTAAGAGCTAATGGCGAGCAAACCAAGTCAAATTGTTAGCATAATGGGGATTCATTTCTGTCACTTGTTTGAGCACTGACAAAAAGAGAGCTGAGCTCGTTCACATATGATTATCATCAGAAATTATGAAACACTAATAACAAACACTGCATCACCTTTCGTGTGCGAAAAGATCTTGCAAATCCAGTGCAAACATGTCCATCCCATCCATCCATTTTCTACCACTTATTCCCTTTTTTGGGGTCGCGGGGGGCGCTGGCGCCTATCTCAGCTACAATCGGGCGGAAGGTGAGGTACACCCTGGACAAGTTGCCACCTCAGTGCAAACATGTCATCATGTGAATTTTCCAGGGGCTACGCCCCCCCATTCTTAAAGCCCAGTGACGTCCCTGAATCAAATATTACACTTCTACATATTTTGGGTGGAAAGTATTCCATAATTTCAGTTTTTGCCATAAAAAACAGGGTTACATACTCTATATGTATGTATGTATGTGTGTATGTATACATATATGTATGTATGCATGTATGTATGTATGTCTAATTAAATAGGGCTGTCAAAAGATTACAATTTTTAATCACGATAATAGCATTGTTCATGGTTAACTAAAAATTGATAGAGATGAATCGCAGATAGGTATCATTATTCATCATTAATAAGTGTACCCTAGCTTATGCTTATGATGTTTATGTACATTACATGTTGTACAAGTCAATGGTCTCCATATTGCTGCATGACAATGTTTTAACCTTCTCTATTAATGAATACAATGTAATATTGAGCCTGCTAATCAATCATAATTCCCCCAACCCTACCCGCCCTCGTATTCCTAAACTGATGTACGAGCATTTCTTGAGGTGCAAATATCACAGAATAACTTTACAAAACATCTCTGACAAATCATGATCGTAATGTAATACATTTTTATCTTGTTAGTGTCAGGGTTTCCTCTAAACTGCCAAAATACCTGCGGCGGTGGGGCGTGGTCTTTATGATGTAAAACCTGCTCAGTGGTTAGAGTGTTTGCCCTGAGATCGGTAGTTCGTGAGTTCAAATCCTGACGGAGTCATACCAAAGTCTAAAAAATGGGACCCATTACCTCCCTGCATGGCACTCCGCATCAAGAGTTGGAATTGGGGGTTATATCACCAAAAATGATTCCCGGGCGTGGCCACCGCCGTGGCTCACTGCTCCCCTCACCTCCCAGGGGGTGATCAAGGGTGATGGGTCAAATCCAGGGAATAATTTTGCCACACCCAGTGTGTGTGTGTGACGATTATTGGTACTTTAAAACATATCTGTTATTATTAAGTATAGTATTAACATGTATATTCTGTCCCACATAATAATGTTATGTTCTATTTCTAAATTTTTACTGCTTATTGTAGACTGGACTTTGTTGACAGTTTTTAAGATTTCTCCAATCTTTTTAATCAATCTTTCTTTAATAAAAAAGACTGGCAAAAATGTTTGCATGTATTTCTGGTGTTATTGGCGATTACTTGTGTTTAGATGGCACTGTGAGGATCTTGTTCCTGGACTTCTCGAGTGCCTTTAGTACTATCGAGCCTCGCCTTCTCCAGGACAAGCTGGACAGAATGTGAGTGGACCCATGTCTGGTTGCCTGGATTTCAAATTACCTCAGCGATAGGCCACGGTACGTCAGACTGAAGGACATCATGTCTGACACTGATCAACAGCAAAGGAGCACCGCAGGGAACGGTGCTGGCCCCACTTCTCTTCACCCTGTACACCGCTGACTTCTACCACAACTCAGAGCTGTGTCACATCCAGAATCCCGCGGATGACACAGCCATCGTCGGGTGCATCAGGGACGGCAGAGAGGAGGAGTTTAGGAGGCTGGTGAGGGACTTTGCTGTCTGGTGCCACAGGAACCTCTTGCAGCTCAAGGAGCTGGTCATTGACTTTGGGAGTCCAAGGTCACAACTTATTGTGATCGAGGGGGGTCGAGGTACAGACCGTGGACTCATTTAAATACCTCGGGGTGTGGGTGGACAATAAGCTGTACTGGACTGTTAACACGGACCACTTGTACAGGAAAGGACAGAGCAGGCTGTACTTCCTGAGGAGGCTGCGCTGTGTTCTGTACTACATGGTAGTGTGCTGGGGGGGCAGTACATCTAAGAAGGACAGCTCCAGGCTGGAGAAACTGATTGGAATAAAACTGGACTCACTGGTGACGGTGGCAGAGACGAGGACTGTGGAAAAATTAGTGAGCATCCTGGATGATGCCAATCACCCTCTGCATAGCGTTATCAGTAGCCAGAGGAGCCTGTTCAGTGCTGGACTGCTTCATCCCAAGTGCAGGACTATTACACAAAAAAATGTATTTGTCCCACACACCATTAGACTGTACAACTTCTCTCTGGGAGGGGGGGGGGGGTACTAGGATGACACAGGATGCAAAACAATAACAGTGCAATACTTTTTCATGACATACTTTTTCTCTTGTTATATTCTTATTTTACCGTTATATTTTTATTCTTATTGTTGCCTTTTATGTTTATTCTAGGTGTAATATTTTTCTATTTTGTTTAAATTTATACCCCCATTATTTACTTTATACTTTTTAAATTCGATCTCAATTCTGTACACTGCTGCTGGAATTTTAATTTGCCTGAGATAACTCTCCTGAAAGAATCAAAAAAGTAGTATCTATCTATCTATCTATCTATCTATCTATCTATCTATCTATCTATCTATCTATCTATCCATCTATCCATCTATCCATCTATCCATCTATCTATCTATCTATCTATCTATCTATCTATCTATCTGTCCATCTATCTAAAGCAGACCCGGTCACATGCGGCCCGGTAACCTTTTCAATCTGGCCCGCCGGACATTCCCAAATAATTTTTTTAGATATTTAAGATGGAAAGTGTAGCTGCCATTTTGATGTGCACTCATGTTTTCCAAAGACCGTAAGTCTTCAACTATATAAAGTATTTCAATGGTTAGAATCTGCACTTATGGCTGATATACCAGTTACTATGGTAATCTAATTAGTTACTATGTTCATTTAATTAGGTATTATGGTCATCTAATTAGTTACTATGGTAATCTACGTAGCAGCAGCTCAGACGAGGCACCAAGCAGTATAGGGGGGAAGCGTTTCCACAGACGTGGAAGGAGATTTTCACAACAAAGTTCTAAAGCTTCGTGATGTATCAGATTTTCACAACAAAGTTCTAAAGCTTAGTGATGTGTCTGATACATCAGATTGTAGGTGGGTTTATTCCGAACCCTTCACGTTCATATTTCACTGTTTGTTTAATTTTTGTTGCATTTCACTTGATTGTAAAATATGTCAATCGAAAGGGGGTGTGACATTCATATTTTGTCAATATTCAGTGTTTTATCGTCCATAGAAAATTTTAAAAATTCCATTACCTTTCTTTAAGGCAGTGTCTAATAACATTTTTAGCATTCAATCCGACGTTATTGTGAGGTTTTGTGTTAGTGCCCCTTAAATAGATATACCGGCCCCCGGACACATTTTTTTCTCTAAATGTGGCCCCCCAGTCAAAATAATTGCCCAGGCCTGATCTAAAGAAAAGCGAGCCTGACGTCACACTTGCTTCACGTTGCTGGGAGCCTTTCTCTCATTAAAAGCCGCCAGTGTTAAATTGTGAAGATCGCTGTCCGCGGGTACATTTAGAATATATTGAAGTACTTACACAGCGTGGGCAGACAACTCCATGTGTATGGTTTTTGTCATCACATCGGTTTCAAAAGCACTGTTTCGGTGATTAAAGTACATCTTTTTCCGCCCAAATTTCAATAGTCAATAGTGCACAAATAATAAACTTTATACAGCCATTCATACTGTAACTACCTACCGGTGTTAATGTGTCTGTTAGTGTGTTTTGATGGAGCGGAGAATGAACAAGTGTTGTGGGTTTAGGAGTGAAACACGGAGGCAGACGTGTGTGCATGGAGGAAATACTTGTTGGAATTGGGCCCTTTGTTAGCATAAAATTGGCCATAAAAACTAAAAAGAAAGTCAGAATCTGTTTTCTTCTGGACACTACAATACATTATATTACTTTATTTTGTTAGGTGTGGCGGCTAATATGAAGCCCTTACATGAAGGAGAAACCCTAAATGTATTTAAACCGCATGTAGGGCTTTTATTTTGAAGCCAGAAAAATGTTGTATTGTTTTGAGAAAGTGTCTCAACATGTTTTGATGTCGGCTCGACTGTTTGCAATAAAAAGTCTCGTTTTGACATCCTGCCGACTGTATTTCATTTACGTTGAGCTTTTATGTCATCTTACTAACTAAATTAGTCACAGTAACAATCTAAATGTTATATTATCACTGCACCTTAACCGTAATCTCAACACGGTAGTGAAGCCCCACCCACCTCTGAACGATGCACGCAGCAGGCGTTTGCTTCAGGGATGTCGCCTCTTCTAACGACAAAAAATACTAATTTCTTGTTGGGAGAACAACTGTTAGTGTGTTTTGATGGAGCGTAGAATGAACAAGTGTTGTGGGTTTAGGAGGGAAACACGGGGGCAGACGTGTGTTGGCCATAAAAACTAAAGAGAAAGTCATAATTTGTTTTCTTCTGGACGCTGCAATAAATTATATTACTTTATTTTGTTAGGTGTGGTGGCTAATATGAAGCCCTTGCATTAAGGAGAAACCCTAAATGTATTTAAACCGGATGTATAACGTAGCGCTTTTATTTTGAAGCCAGAAAAGTGTGTAATTGTTTTGAGAAAGTGTTTCGACATGTTTTGTTGTCGGCTCGACTGTTTGCAATAAAACGTTTCCTTTCGACATCCTGCCGACGGTGTTTCATTTACGTTGAGCTTTTATGTCATCTTACTGACTAAATTAGTCACAGTAACAATCTAAATGTTATGTTATCACTGCACCTTAACCGTAATCTCAACACGGTAGTAAAGCACTACCTACCTCTGAACGACAAGCGCAGCAGGCGTTTGCTTCAGGGATGTCGCCTCTTCTAACGGCAAAAAATTGTAATTTCTTGTTGGGAGAACAACTTGCCATGACTTTGAACCTGATTTTTTATAAAGTAGAACTTTTTTTGTCCATTTCTGCTCGCTTGTGGCTCATCAGTAGCAAGTGAACTGCAGCCAAGTTCCCCCACTACGGCATGGCCCAAGTGTCGAAAAGGAAGTGTTCGCGTTAATTGTCCATTAAAAGAAAGAGTGGCGTTATTGAAATTTATAGTTAACGCATTATCGGCAGAATTATTGTACAATTTAGAGTTTTGATAACAAACGGTTGATGTAATATCTTGTTGCATCGAATGATGTGTGAAAAAAGTGTCCCTTTTTAGTGTATAAAAAAGATACAATTAACCTTTTTTCTTTGACCTGTCCTTTTTGGCTTGACACATGGTTAGAAGTATAGAAGCCGTAAAGGACTCTATGACGACTTTCGTACAATACAATCGATTTACTGTGTTTCAGAGAAAAAAAACAGTGCCATCCTGACGGAGGCTATCTTATTGTTCAGCACAGATCAGCTATGTGTCAGCAAGAAAAGTCTTTCTACAAGGCAATTCAGTCAAAAGCAGATGATGTTCGTGGAATAATTCATGTCTTTTTTTTAGTGATGACAAAACTACAAATTCACAAGATGTTCCTTTCGGTTCTTTGTCTGCAGCAGAGACAATTACCGTTCATTGTTTGCATCGTCTGTGGCGCAGCAGCGTCTTTGCGACTGGCTTTACTCTGCAGAGTGGCTTGGATCCGTCTGCTGGCAGATGGTCTTTTAGCTATTTGGGAATATTAAGAGATTGAACTGATTAATTTAGTCCCTGTTATTCGGTGGCATATGCTGGAGTCGGTCTAAAAATTACTTGTGCAATGTTGTTAGACCCAATGATTGACATGGTGATGTCTTGCTCCAGTGTTCAGTCGAGTGCACTAAACTTTCCCAAGTAGAACATTCCAAATCACCCAAAGATATTTCTTAAATTAGTCAGTCTGCCAACTACAAGTATTGATTGTTTCCAAATAAAGAGCAGAGCAGCAGCACAGACTAATACGATAAAGTGGGAAAATAAGCCGCAGTCTCTTTCTGACAGGCAGAAACAGAATTTGGGTTTTCTGATAGATATCAATTTGCAGGGAAATATAATGAACATACTAATAGGAACACTCCTGTTGTTGGTTGAGCACTTTTTTTGTACTGGCCTGTCTCTGTGTATCTCATCCATACTCTACACACCCGAAAACACAATTTTGACCCAAAATGGAAGACAACCTTATAATTTTTGGGATAAATATTTTAAAAATAAATAAATAAATGAATCAATTGAATTAAGTGTAAAATAATACAGATATAATATTTCATCAGTGAGAGTTGTTGGTCAATCCTGCTTGGTTGATCACTCTTTGCTTAAAATTACCATCACAACCCTCCAAAGGCCTCATGTATGAAGCATGCTTATGTACAAAAAACCTGGCTTACACCCATTTCAGGGCAAGGTTGAGATGTGTCAAGAGTGAATTAGACTTGGAAATGTGCGCTGCTTCACAGCAACCTCAAGGCCTACTGAAAAGAGATATTCTTATTTAAATGGGAATAGTAGGTCCATTGTATGTGTCATACTTGATCATTTTGCGATATTGCCATATTTTTGCTGAAAGGATTTAGTAGAGAACATCCAGGATAAAGTTCACAACTTTTGGTCGCTAATAGAAAAGCCCTGCCTGTACCAGAAGTATGTTTGGTTTAGTTTAGTTTATTAAGGATCCCCATTAGTCTACACCGCAGTGGAGACTATTCTTCCTGGGGTCCGGGCAAAAAACATCACACAACCACAAAACAAAAGATTAAAATGCAGTACAACATGATCCAATAATAAATTGTCATAATACAAAAATAGCAACAACAAAGAACCAAAAAATACTAATAACTTTTGTTACATAATAATTTTCATACCAAAGATAAAAATAGCAATATAAAAATAGATATACTGTATACATTTTTGCAAAAATAAAACAAAGAACCAATGGCCTAACATATACACATTAGTGTACCAAAGACAAACAATAAGTGACGAAAAAGTATCATCCATCCATTTTCTGCTGCTTATCACATAATCAATAAAATACTCAATAGTGCATGTGACGTCACTGGTTGCAGGGCTCCACACATATTCACATTGTTTTTAATGGGAGCCACCAGCAGTAAGAGCAATTCGGACCGAGAAAACGACAATTTCCCCATTAATTTGAGCGAGGATGAAATATTTGTGAATTAGGATATTGATAGTGAAGGAATACAAAAAATAAAAAAAATTTAAAAAAATTAAAAAGCGATTGCTCTGGGCGACGGCAGTGTGAGCGTTTCAGATGTAATTAGACACATTTACTAGGATAATTCTGGAAGATGCCTTATCTGATTATTGTTTTAATAGTGTTTTAGTGAGATTTTAAAGATGTAAATGATTGTAAAGACATACCTCGAGGTCGTAATGGCTGCGGTGAACACGAAGTGTCTCAGAGAGAAACCGAGGAGCCAAGCTCACAGCTGCCGCTGCAGCAGGACGACGAATAATCCAATGATTTCTGCGGTGAGATATATATTACAATTTCCCCATCCAAAAACATGCTGGTTGACGTAAAGAAAACATGTCCGCTTGACCGTTCCGCTTCACAACAAACAAAGAAACGGCTGTGTCTCGGTGCTAAAGACAGCTGCAATCCACCGCTTTCCACCAACAGCATTGTTCTTTATAGTCTCCATTATTAAATGAACAAATTGCAAAAGATTCAGCAACACAGATGTCCAAAATATTGTGTAATTAAGCGATTAAAGCAGACGACTTTTAGCCGCGAGTGGTGCAGCTGCTAATATTTCCTGACAGTCTGTGACGTCACGCGTACGCGTCATCCGTACGCGTCATCCGTACGCGTCATCATTCCGCGACGTTTTCAACAAGAAACTCACAGGAAATTTAAAATTGCAATTTAGTAAACTAAAAAGGCCGTATTGGCATGTGTTGCAATGTTAATATTTCATCATATATATATAAACTGTCAGACTGCGTGGTCGGTAGTAGTGGGTTTCAGTAGGCCTTTCATGCTTCACATACGCTACATTTCTACTGGCCGTAGAAATGTAGCGTATTTGAAGCGGCGACACAAAAATGCCAACATTTGATTTTAACAATGTAAAAAAGGTCAAGGCAAGGACACAAATTTCACTTTTTCAAAACTTCATATTAATTTAAATGGGCAATTATTTCAATCAGAATCAGAATCAGACAGAATCAGACATACTTTATTAATCCCCAAGGGGAAATAAACATTTTCAGCACAATCCCATTCAAGATCAGACAAACATTACAGGGAGACAGAACAGGATTGCTGACGGGTCTGCCAACTTCGGCGCCCCTTACAAAAAAAGGTAAGATACAGGTAAACAAGTGGGGGGAAATAGAATAAATAAATAAATAAAAAATATGTTCCCGTGTAGCACCAGATTAGCCAGACGGCGGACCCAACAGCAGGTTGTTGCAGCACAATGTCACCGGAGCAATGACCCTCCTTCGAGTCCTGTATGGGTGCTACCGCAAAAGGCTCTCCCGTGTAGTAATAATAAAGTGAGTAAGTCAACATGAGTCAAAGTCTTTCATATCTTTTTAATATGCTGGCAGGTTTAAAAAAAATGCAAGCCAAATATTACATACTTTTCACCATCCATCCATCCATCCATCCATTTTCTACCGCTTATTCCCTTTTGGGATCGCGGGGGGCGCTGGCGCCAATCTCAGCTACAATCGGGCGGAAGGCGGGGCACACCCCGGACAAGTCGCCACCTCATCGCAGGGCCAACACAGATAGACAGACAACATTCACACTCACATTCACACACTAGGGCCAATTTAGTGTTGCCAATCAACCTATCCCCAGGTGCATGTCTTTGGAGGTGGGAGGAAGCCGGAGTACCCGGAGGGAACCCACGCATTCACGGGGAGGACATGCAAACTCCACACAGAAAGATCCCGAGCCTGGATTTGAACCCAGGACTGCAGGAACTTCGTATTGTGAGGCAGACGCACTAACCCCTCTGCCACCGTGAAGCCCCATACTTTTCACATAAACCTCTAATCTGGCTGTGAGCAGGCTAGTGCATGAACGCATTTTGTCTTAAATTTCACAAATTATATTTATATTGGGGGTAATCAGAGTCTCACACCTCTTCTGAAGTTTTACCTATCATCTATCTTTTCAAACAAGGTGCAGCACAATTTTTTTCTCCAGTCTGCTTTGGCCACATCCATCTTCCTCTTTACCTTCTTTCTGACCTGATCGTTTTTTAAGTTTTTTTAATTTCTACTTTTCATTTCTCGGAGATCACAAAGCAGTGACAGTTCACTGGAATCAAGAGAACAAATTCACCACCTGCTAAACTGTGATTGGGAAGTGGATGTACATTTTAGGTACATGACTACTTTTAATATGATACAGGTATTCATAAGGGGCTGTGGCGTGAGTGTGGTCCGGACTGTGCCTCAGGCAAACGTCTGTGGTCAATCATTTTATTCTGTCACATGACTTCCCAGAAAAAAGCGGTGGTCAACCAAGCCAATATGGTCTTTGTGCACTGTGCAAACTATGAGTACGCAAGGGGCCTAAATCTTCCTACAAAAAGCAGACACATGAAAAAATCAAACCATACAATGGAATAGATCCCTATAATAGATCAAAAAAAGGTTTGTCAAGTGATATCAAGGATTTTAACTTCGCTTCTACAGCCATGTGTGTTGCTTTGTCCGTGTTTATCAAAATACAACTATAGACGGCAACGTTGTATGTGTGCTGACAGTTTCATTTATGATTACTGCATTTGGTTAAAGGGGAACATTATCACCAGACCTATTTAA